>NC_085023.1:11682267-11726263 GCF_963692335.1 Osmerus eperlanus
TCTCATGCATTGTCAATGCCAAACACTACTTGTTGTGTCAGAAAAAGGGATCTTTCCCATTTTCTTATCATTTATAACGTATTTTTTGCCTGGCTCTCCCCAGATATTATTGTACTCATCGCTTCCGTTGCCGTGGTATCAGCTGGTAGCCAGGGTAACATCTTCGCCACCTCAGCACTACGTAGCCTTCGTTTCCTGCAGATCCTGCGCATGGTGCGCATGGACAGGAGAGGAGGCACCTGGAAGTTGCTGGGATCTGTAGTTTATGCACACAGCAAGGTAAGACGTGTAGGCGTTTGACGGAAAGATTGATAGGCCTTTCCTGTCCTGCTGCCTTGTAAGGTGCGTGTTTGTGTGTTTCCTGTAGGAGCTGGTGACAGCCTGGTACATAGGTTTCCTGGTGCTCATCTTCTCCTCATTCTTGGTCTACCTCGTGGAGAAGGAGTTCAACAAAGAGTTTGCCACTTACGCAGATGCCCTTTGGTGGGGCACAGTAAGTAGACACACACACAACACACACTCATTCAGTAGCAGAGACACACAGGTACATTTAGATGTTGTGTATTGCCGCCCACAACATAACCCACGAGGAAAAAAACGTGAGGAATCGTTTCGTAAACCTCGAGGATGAACCCCCCCCTAGTTAATAACTCTTAAAATGACATTAACGGTGTCCTAACGACACCTTAATGACACAGTGACATGACAGAGCTGTGAGGTGACGCTTGGCTGGGCCATCAAATATCTCCCCTGAACACTGCTCACCTGACCCAATACACACCCTAGACCTCAAATCAGACATAGAAGGGCGAAGAAGAATGACCAAATCGATGGATGTAATTTCCCATGGCTGTCAGGCGAGACCAGGCTATTAGACATGTGACTGGAGACAGGGAAGGAGAGAGAAAGGGGGTCACCGGACAAAACACAACACCGCAGACACACATCACGGAGCGCTGCCAATAGAAGTCTCCCTCGCGCGCACTGTCCCACGCGCACTGTCTCTCCGTGGCCTCAAACACACGTGGCGTCTCTCAGGGTCACGGACTCACCGTCTCCAACACACACGTTATCCCACTCCCACACACACACACACACCTGTCCGCGCCCATGTGTTTCCTCCCTCCTCCTCCTCCTCCTCCGTCATCTCCTGTCGGATCTCCCACTAGCCGACCTACGTTTGTTCAGCCGTCCGGCGCTTGTTTAGTACAGCTGCTACCCCAGCCACTGTGACCTTTAAATGACCTTTCACCTCCTGTATGTGACCTGTGACATCAGATCACCTTGACGACCATTGGCTATGGGGATAAGACCCCTCAGACGTGGACGGGTCGCCTGCTGTCGGCTGGCTTCGCTCTGCTGGGGATCTCCTTCTTTGCCCTGCCTGCTGTGAGTCACACACACACACACACACACACATGCTCACAGATATGCACTTGCACGCATACACACACACACATAAACACATACAAACACACACATGTACATACGCACATACACAAACACATGCATTCCGCACACACACTCACACAAACACACACACAGTCCTACAGACACTCACAGATGCACAAACAGGCAGCAGTGCACCCGGATCGTGTGCCCTTCTGACAGACACACATCGACACTCCCAGACACACACACATACACACCCACAGATATACACACACTCACAGATGCACACACAGTCAGTAGTTGTGTGTTGTGTGTCTGCAGGGCATACTGGGCTCTGGGTTTGCTCTCAAGGTGCAGGAGCAACACAGACAGAAACATTTTGAGAAGAGAAGAAACCCAGCCGCCAGCCTCATCCAGGTAAATGTGCTCACACACACACACACACACACACACACACACACTCACACACACTCACAGACACACACACACATACTGGTGTACACAGATACACGCACACACACACACAAGCACACACCCACAAACACGCATGCAGATAAACACTCAAGCACAAGCACCATCACACACTCATTCGCTGTCTCACGCAGATCCGAACACACACCGATTAAACAGATTGTTCTTTCCCCATCAGGAAGACGATACTGTTGCATCAACTTCACCCCTTCTCCTTCTGCTACTTTGTGTTCATTTCACGTGTGTGCGTGTGTGAGGGTGAGTGTGTGTACGCGTGTGTCTGAGTCCAGTATGTATGTGAGTGTATGCTTTAGTTAGTATGTGTGTGCAAATGTGTGTTTTTCTTTTCGTGTGTGAGTGATGCCTAAATGTGCCTGAGCCTCTCTGTTCCATCCCTGGTCCAAAGGAAACACAAAGCACTGATATTTACGAGCTGTTTCCATGCAAGGTATTCTCACTGTGGATTTAGGGCTGCGCTATAGCTCACCCAAATGGACAGGATCAGGAATATTACTTTCGAATGAAATCTCCACAAACCCAACGCGTATGTGTATGTCTGTGTGCGTTCATTTACTGTTGACATAATAGGTTTTTCTTGAGAGATAGTGGCTTAGAAGTGGGGGAAAAAAGATTTATTGCACAATTTAGTCTATGCTTTTCAACTTTTTTTCACCATCGTGCATAACACATAGTGGATTGAGGGCAAAATCTGTCTACTTCATGGGTTGCAGGTTGGTTAGTGAATATCCTTAATGCACAATTGTACCACAGTGAAATACAATGACCACTGGATCACTGGAATACCATTTCTTCGTTGTACAAACGAAATGCTCTGCCAGTCTTTGTGTCATTTAGTTTAATATATCACGTATATTTCCTATTAAGAACTTAATTTTGCTACTAGATACGGTATGGTCATTTATGCATGTTAAGCAGAAAATGGTGGTCTTGAATATCCTATACTAATATTCTTTTTCTTAATAAACTATTTTTCTTTGCAGATGAGCCAAGTATGGACCCAACAATCATCTATGTGAATTGTTTGAGGGATTGCACGCATGTGTGACTGAGAGTGACTATGCACATAAACCCTTCCACTTCCTCACCATGTCTGTGCCATCGCTGTTGTGTACGCGTGTGATTGTGTGTGTGTTTGTGTACGTGCGTGTGTGTGTGTGTGTGTGTGTGTGTGTATATATGTGTGTGTGTGTGCGCGTCTATCTCTGCCCTCCCTCACCAGGCAGCTTGGCGTCTCTACACCACCGACTGTGGCCGTCCCTACCTCAATGCCACCTGGCGCCATTACCAAAGCGCCCTCTCCCCACTCAGGCATGTATCCTTTACCCCTTCCCTGCCAACGCCAGACCCCCCCCCCCCCCAGACCTCGCCCCCACGACGCCTCAAAACAACAACAACGACCGGTTATACTAATCACCGTTTTCTTTCTTTTCTTTTGTTGTCTTTCTATTCTGTTTCTTACCCCATCCTCCTTTCTTCTCTCTCCCAATCCATCCCTCCCTCCTTGCCTTGTTTTCCATTTTGGTTTTGTTTTGGTTTCTCTTTCCTGGTTCCTCTCGCCACTTCTCTTTCCATCTTGTTCCTCTGTACTTTTTGTTCTGTCGACTCTGCACGTAGTGTGTCTGGCGTAGTTATGCTGCTGATGAGAACTCGGTTTCCATAGCTACCTGGAAGCCTCATTTGAAGGCGTTGCATACCTGCAGTCCTGCAAAGTAGGTAACAAACTACAGTCATGGCCGCTGCTCTGCCCTGCTGTCCGCCTATCTTCCTCATTGGTGCGCCTGTAGCTACAACGTTTAGTTTTTCCATTTCTCATCTTCTTCTGTGCTATTTTAGTGGATGGCACGTCCTCAGTATATATGTATTTTCGGTTGAGTCATACTTTTGTTGTGAGTTTGGGAATTGTGGGGCTTTTTGCATCAACATATATTGTATATATATATATATATACGGAAAAGCTCACTGTCATTATGTAGTCTAATATTTCCAGGCTTTTGCAGACAATGAGCTAGGGCTTCAGGGATTTGAGATTCTGGGAGACAGTGTTGTTTGTAAATATAACACTGTGAGATGAATGTAGAGACGGTCGAAATTATTGTTAAAACAGTGTTTACATTTTTCTTGTTTTATTGGGAAGCCTCACCAAAACTCTCCACTGTCTCGTCCTGAACTTATTTATTTCAGAACATCCAAAAAGAGTGCACATGTTTGGTTTTTCAAATACCACATAAATGCCAATAACATTAATAGGACAGCTATCGCTTGAGGCTCAATAAATTGCTGCCTCAGTCTGCACTGCAGTCTGACGTAAACCGAAGGTCAGGGCATTCATGGGTTCTAAGAGAAGTCATTATTTAACAGTAAATGTAATGAATGTTTTGGAAAGTCTTGCCTGAAGACTACAGTTGAGTCCAATTTGGGTACTTACAGTCAGGAAACATGAGCCCGGAAATGTTAGGTGTATCCACTGCTTTAACATTCTCACACACACACACCCACACAGTCGCTCAGAAGCACAGGCACACACATAAACACCTTTACTGTACAATAATAAAGCAAGCACAGGAAACACCAGCTTCTCAGCTTGTCTCTACGCCACCTCATCTCTCTCCTACAAACTGTCACTTTTCCACTCGCAGCATGAATGGCCTCCGCTTGCATGCCTACGAGCTGAAACCCGCCCTAACATTCTTACAACCAGCTCACCGTTTGTCTCGCAGATTGCTTTGACCATTGTGGTTCGCTTGTTGTTTTGCCTGATGGTGTGTTTTGTACTGCGTCATCTCTGAAACACTCCACGGGTCTGTTAACGGGTGTACTGACCTCTCTGCCTTTGTCTTCCTCTCTTCATTCACTAACATGAAGGAAAGAACAGGGAGAGACGACAAGCAGGTTTGTACACTTGCTCTCTCCACTCACAAACACTTCCTGAAAAGGTGAACACCGATCAGTCAGTCATAACCGATGAGATGTGGAAGGATTTGTGGTCCTGTGGGATCATTTGAGGTTGTGCTCATACTCACAAAGAGGGCACAAGTGTAAGTTACTAGAGCTTGCGTTTGAGACACTGGAAACAATGCTAAACCGTAATGAGGATTTTATCCGTTTTTATCTTTTACCTGTTCACTGCAGTTAAGTGCATATCATAAATACTGTGAGACCTTTTCGGAACCCTCTATGTTCTTTATTGTGCTCCCACCTTTTCCCTTTCTCTCTCTTACTCTCTCTCCTTTCGCTCTCTCTCTCTCCCTCTCCCCCCCCCTCTTTCTTTGGCTCTGTGCCCCTCTCTAGTATATCTTGATGCTTTCCAAGCAAACAGGAGCTTGGATCATTTGTTTCTGTGTGTGTGTCTGTGAGTGTGGGTGCGTGTGTGTGTGTGCGCACTGCTCGGACAGGAGCCTGTACCATGTCTGCACCATGACGTGCTTTTTCCATTGGGACGGTATTTATATAACTCATCAAACACCCGTCTGGGTCAGCAGACAGAGATGGAGGGAGAGAGGGAGAGGAGGAAAAAGAGAAGGAGGGCTAAAGTGAGAGACAAATAGATTTGTGACTTTAATTATGGTTTAGGTTATTGTTTTTACAGTAGGTCTGCAGTGCTTCAACATCTGGGTTCTTCTTGCTATGCCAGGGAAGCTTTTTGGAGTTGAAGATGTAGAGAAGAACACATACACACACAGACATAAACACGTACACACACACACACACACACACACACACACACACACACACACACACACACTGGCAAACCCACTTTCAAAGACACTCACAAAACACACTGCTGAACGCACACTGTCAAAGGCTTTCATACTCGCAAGAGCACACACACGAGACACAAAACAGCTATCATTAACTCTCGAAGTCATGGTGTTTCATATGCCTTAATGAGCCTCATATAAACCTCTGTTGTGGCAAACCCAATTAGCTGAGTGAATGAAATCCTAATTATATCCAGCCTTTACATGTGCTCAAGTTTATTCCACCAATTAAAGGAGCAATTGAAGTGTCCTTAATCCCATGTCACATTAACAAGCTTCAGTATTGCAAGTGTAAAATACAACACAGGGGAAGCTCAAGTTTGTGAAAACTCTAAAACCTACAGGGTTCTGGACACACCTGTTTTACGAAGGGTCATTTGTGAGCGTTTGTGAAGACGTTTTGGATGGAACTGCTGGCCTCAAAGTAATTATGAGCCGTAATCCTGGATCCTAGAAGTAATTTTTTTCCTCTCCCTCCTCAATATGACATTTTTATACTGATTGGTGAGACTATTGAACTATTGTGTGTGTGCTTGCGTGCTTGCGTATGAAACTGCAATGTCATTACTATGATTATAACTATGTATTTACATAGTTGTGAGCTTGAGGTCAAGCTCTGCTAAATGTTTAAATATGCACCTTATGTGTGGAGGAGACCCATAGAGAACATATGACGTGCTTATCTTGCTTTAGCTCTGACAAGACAGCCTTCTCTCCTCGCTGCCTAAGCTCATTCCTTACCCCATTAACCCCTTCCTCCTCTATCTGTCTCCCTCCCTCCATCCTTCGCTCGAGTAGGGGTCATAGAAAAAGGGGGTTCTTCAGAAGGTATAACGCACGGAAATATAGGAGGTACCACCCCACACCCTCCACCCCAGCATCCTCTCTGCCTCAGTCACATGATCTGTGGGAATGCCCCTGACTAGCTGGCAAGTGCATGGAGAAGGATGAGAGAAGCCCCGCCTCCCTCTGATTACCCTCCCCCCCTCCCCCCAAAAAGCACTGTGCATTCTTACTCTCCACATATGGTCGGGTTGCTGTAATCTGCTTGTTGAATGTGGCCTGCCTTGACTTTTAAACCAATCGCCCCTCTACACCCCCCCCCCCCCCCCAACCAGTCCTCAATTTACCCACTTTTCTTGGCATCCTATAGTTATGTAATGTATCTTTGGGATGTCCACATCCAATACCTTGAAATATGTGTGCTGGTACCTGCTAATCTCCTTCGGTACACTGTTACATCGTTGTTGCTTGCCTGATCTAACCCTAACCCCTGCATGACCCTGTGCTGCCTCAAACGACCCTTGGCCTTCTTACTTACCTTTCATTCTCTAATCACTGCTATAAAAACAATGAGAATTGCCCATAAGCTGACTTAAGTGCGCTCCAAGAGAACACGGTGTCCTTACAGAACTCTCCCGCTCAGTCTCTCAGATGATTGGCCCAATGACTCCCCATTCCTCTTGCCTGCCATGCTCTTTTTCAATGCCACCGACGGTCCGTCCGCTGGCTTGCATGCTTGTCTTGTTGCCATGGCAGCAGAGGTCTTTAGGACATGCCGGAGGTACAGGCTCTCTGGACCCCCGCCCCCCTTCCCTGACCCCCCCCCCCCCCCCAGGTCTCATTTAAGTATGGGACTTACAAGCTACACAAAGCAGACTCATGTTTAGTTTTTTCATCCAGCTCGTGGGAACAATGTCTTCCCTCTGTTAACGCTTCACTATGAGCTAGACGGTCCATAGGTCAGGTGAAATGCACATTTAAATGTTTCTACTAGTTAGCATCATTAGAGAGAGAAGGGTCACACACAGTTGAGTTGTTTCCTAGTGTTCTGTCCTATCGCTATGGCAGAGGTAGAGGTCTAATGAATGGGAGAAAGCATGTGTTTTGGAGATATGCTACCCAGTGACTGTGCTCTGCATCTTTCCTCTCTTGTTCAGCGGGAGAACCCATACTGACCCTCTCTCCTTCTCTCCCTCTCCAGTCAGAAATTGAGTTTCAAGGAGCGCGTGCGAATGGCCAGCCCCCGTGGTCAGAGTATGAAGAGTCGGCAGACGTCCGTCAACGAGCGCCGCTGTTCCCCGGGTAACGAGGGGCCCGGGCCAGAGACGACCAGCAGCCCCTCCAAGGTGCAGAAGAGCTGGAGCTTTAACGACCGCACCCGCTTCCGTCCCTCGCTGAGGCTCAAGAGCCAGACCCGCACGGCTACACCTGATGGTGAGTGTGTGTGAGTGTGTGTGAGTGTGTGTGTGTGTGTGTGTGTGTGTGTGTGTGTGTGTGTGTGTGTGAGTGTGTGTGTGTGTGTGTGTGTGTGTGTGTGTGTGTGTGTGAGAGTGTGAGTGATCTCAATTAAGCTAGTGAGCATGTGAGCGTGCACGTGTGCAAGCATCCATAATGGGTTTAAATGATGATTTTGTTTTTCAGTTTTAGAGACCTGTGTTCTTAAGCACTATTATAGTCATCACTATTGGGGTTGACTGTGTGCTGTATGAGCTCACAAAGTTGGATTGAATAATTTATATAGGATTGGTCCAATACGGATGTCTGTTCTGTATAGAACTTGACTGGTGCAGAAAACTGTTCATATTCCCTAGCTCTCTGGCCCCTATCTCCTCTGTGTCTACGCACTTCATCTCACCTGTCCTATTGACAGTAAATCAAAGAAATGCACATTGCCTTTTCGGCTGGATTTTTCTCTCGCTTTCTCCTCTCTCTCTCTCTCCCTCTCTCTCTCTCTCTCTCTCTTTCTCTCTCGCTCTCTCTCACTATCTCTCTCTCATCCCTCTCTGTTGCTCTCTCTGTTTCTCTGCTGAGTGAGCACAGTAATTCTCAATCCTTTTCTTCGAAATCTATCGACGCAACCATAAAATCTGTCTTGATAAAACCCTGAAAATCTTAAGGCAGGTAGATCCATAAAGAATTTATGTTTCCAATAGTATCAGTATAAAAGTTAAAAAGCTCTCATAAATAGTCAATGATTCAGCACTGGATTGCAGCACTTTTTGCCATTTTCTACACACCTGCTTACTGCCCTACAGTGGACACGCCAGGGAGCGAGGATGGCTTCGACGAGAGGGGCTGTCACTGTGATGTCACTGTGGAGGACCTGTCGGCGCCGCTGAAGGCGGTCATCAGAGCTGTCAGGTTGGTCAGCTGATCAATGTCGTCAATCTCATGTTCTATTGACAGTTGTTGAACATGTGGTCTAAAACATGTACTTGCCTGTTTCAGATATCACACATCCTAGAATAGGACTTCACATAAACCATTTGTAGGATTCTTTGGACGTCATACCTTAGTGTGACAATTTGGAGTCTTGGCACTTTGTCTGTAGTATCCTGCTGCAAAATAAAGAGGACTACATGATTAGTGTAAAGCCCCCAATCTCTGCATATGGCATCAAATGACATTATTTAAATTAACAGGGTAAATAAAATAGAAGCCTTGTCAAACCTTTGTCATGCAGATAAATAATCAGTCTGGTGTGAAAAAGTTTCTTGTGACTAATACGCAGCTCAAATGCAAAAGAGTTCAAACTTAAGTCAAAACAATGTCTCCAAACTAATGCATTGCACATGACACTCACACTAGAGCAGCTGCATCTTCTAATTCTAACGTATAAGCGCACAAGGAATTCAAATGATGTTTGTTGACATTTCATATAAATCTCAAATAAAATAAACCAGGTACAATCAACATTTGAGCAAGGATGGCCTGGCAAGACAGTGCGTCAGTGGGTCTGTTATTCTTTCCCAAAAAGTTATTCAAGACCTTATCTCATTTGAATAACCAATCTGTGCCAGATTGAAAAGTAGTCTTTCTCTGTAGCAGGTATCTACCCATTTGCGAGTCTCCAGCCCAGTGCTGTTAGGGCTGTGTGACTGGGTACTCTCTTCCCCCATCGTTGAGGGTGATAGATTGTTCCGGGGGTTTCACTGGCGTTCGGGAGTCCAGCTGGCACCTGCTTCCAGAGTCTAAGTGTTTACTCATTTGGCCTCTATTACTCCTCCTCTGCTTCTTCTCTATTGGTCTCACTTCATTCCTACGTCTCCATCTCTCACTCCCTCCTCTGTCTATTCACATCGAACTTTCTCACAATATCCTCTGACCCGCTTTGATTCGTCTGAATGGCTTTCATTCATCTGATTCCTTAATTCGCTCTCTTTCTCACGGTATCCATCTCTCGCCCTTTTCGGTCGCTTTTCGACTCCTCTTACTCCTCGTTCTATTCATCCCTCCTGTCTCCTCCACGTTGACCGTCCTCTCCTCATTTCCATCTCTTTAACCTTTTTCGAATCTGTCCATCTCTCTCACCCCTGTTCCTATCTCTTCCTCGTCCTACACGCTCTCTCTCAGACCTTATGTGAGTCCTGCTGGGATTGTTTACCCTAACCTGACCTCCCCTACCTTTCCCATCCCGAGGCTGTTGCTCCAGTGGACCCCCTCTCTCGCCACCCCGCTTGCCCCCTCAGCAGGCCTCCTCCCTTGGTAGTGGGAGCGGAGACATGCCCCTGGCTTTCCCAGGGTGTCGGGTTGACACGCTCTCAATCAGAGCTGTTATTACAGAGGCTCATCTGTCACCAGGGCTTATACCTAGACAGTGAGTCAAACTAGCAACTGGCACAGCCATTAGGGGCCATATTGGATCCAACTGTAGAGATCCATTTACCTGGATCAATATTATCCTCCTCAGCAGTAGTTCCTCTTATGAAAAATGTAAGGTAAAGACCAAAACACTGGGAACATTTTTTAATTCTGTTACAGCAGTAGTTATGTAGCTATTGTTTTGTATAAGGTTAATTTGAAAGAAAATCTGTGTTTTCCCCTTCACCAATACTGTCAATTACTGTCCAACCAGCAAATCAAATCAAATAAATGTTTCTTTGCATAGCCCTTTTACAAGCAATGTCACCAAGGGTTTCACAGATGCCCATAGAACTGCACTTTGAATCAACCTAAACCCCTTTAGGAAGATAAGGACAAACACCCAGGAAAGACTGAATTTATTTTAGAGATCTTGGAAGGAGTAATTCAGTGAGGGATCTCCTCCTCCAGAAATGGATTGTGATACCTAGAGGGGCAGACCATAGGCTGAATACAAGCATGCAGTAAGAATAAAGACAAAAGTACACACGCTACAGGGCTGGGAAGTACAGGATGACACCACAGGATGGTCAGGAGAACCAGCACCCCTGTGTGGTCCTTAGGAGGGCATTAGAAACCAATGTCCGCATTTCTGTCTAGGTCCACAAGACAGTGTAGGATGCCTAGGACCACAAGACGGTCAGGTAGGATCCGGCAGGTCTGTGTGATCTATCAAAGAGCATTAGAGACCAATGTCCACATTGTTGACTAGGTCCAAATGTTGGCAGACCAGTAACCTGGCAGATGTTGACAGCTCAAACCCCCATACCAGAGAGTGTGTGGGGGGGGGGAGTGCTTGGAACTCACAGTAACAAACCTCAACAGCCATACTACACTCATAGTTAAACAAGTTTGCTTTATTTGTCATTTCCCCATCAGCAGTACAATACAGACAAGCAATGTAATGAAATATCATGCCTCACAGTGCTACACAACCACGCTACCCACACAGTGTCACACACTTCAAAGAGCCTGAAATGTTGAGATAGTTTCAGTCTCTCTGATTGACACAGGAAGTGTGTTCCAGAGGACAGGACCTCTTAATGAGAACGGCCTACCCCTCTTAGCTTTCTTCTAGATGTTGGAAACCACCAGACATCCGGCGACTTGGGATGATAGTGTCCTTATGTGATGTGTTCTTTGTTCTAGTTAGTGATCTTACTGCAGTGTTCCAGTTTAGATGTAACAAACGCATGTATTTGTTTTTAAGCATCATCCCGTGAGAGAAATTGTCCTATTTTGGCAATGTGAAATAGATGGAGAAAAGCAGTGTTGGTCATGTTCTTAATATGGCATTCAAATGAGAGGTGGGGAATTATTGTGACTCGGAGTTGACTTGGGAAGACTGGTGTTGTCAAATTCCAGGGTGAGGTTAAAAAGCTTCTTCCTGTGATTTCTTGCCCTAGAATTAGCACCTCAGTTTGATCAGTTGAAAAGGAAGAAATCTGCTGTCATCCATGTCCTTATTGCAGAGAAACGTTTCTAGAACATCTGGTCATTTTCCAGACTTCAGGGAACTGTATAGCTGGGTATCACTTGCATAACAGTGAAAGTTGACTCTGGAGTTTCAAATGAGGACCCTAAAAACAGCATGTGTAAAGAAAAAAAGGAAAGTGCCTATGGCAGAGCCTTGCCTTACTCCGAATCCGACAATGGAGCCCACCGATGAAGACCACCAAAGTGGACTAACCGCAATCTGTCAGATAAAAATAATCTAAACCATTAGAGTGACGTGCCAGAAATCCCATCATTGTTCTCGATATACTTGAAGAGAATTAGATGATCAACAGTTTCAAAAGCTGCACTCAGATCCAGGAGAAACAGGACAGAGATAGAACCTGCATCAGAGGCCAAATGTCAGTCATTGACTACTTTGGCAGGGTGCTGTTTCAGTAATCAAGGGAGTGCTGTTTCACAATTGATCCATTAATAATATTCAGCATGGGTGGTCCAATAAAAGGGAGGAGTTGTTTGGAAAGTTTGTCAGCTCATGGACTTAGATGATTCCATTAGTTTGAGGAATGCTTCCATAGTGATCCTCAACTTGCATTCTTGGGAAGATTTGGTGTTCATGTTCGTATGTCTAAAACTAGTCTGTAATTAGTCTCTGATTGCATGGATTTTGTGAAAGAACAATTCCAGATAATCATCAGGGGAGGGAACTGTGCTGACATAGAGTGTACCTTTCTTTGTGAGGTTAGAAATGGTATCAAATAAGAATTTAGGGTGTTTTTTGTTGTCTCTAATCAGTTCGGAGAGGTACGTTTTTTTCTGGCCCTGGTGAGGGTGCCCCTCTACTCCAAAAGGCTATGCTTCCAAGTCGGGAGGAATACCTTTAGTTTACTGGTCTGCAATCTCCATTCCATCCTAAATTAGTGACATTGGGCCATTTTATTTTCTTAGGTTTCTTAGGCCCTTTTCTAAGGGCCACAAAATCTAGTGATATCGGTGAAACAATGGTCAGATAATCAGTGGCATTGAGTGATTTATTTGGGTAGTCGAGTGTTTCAGGTGCACATAAACACACTTGTTTTCACACTTGTTTTGAGTTCATGCTTGTGTGTTCTATTTTGGTAACATATTGTTAGCTCAGCAAGAAGTGATGTGCCTCAGCTCAATTTAAAATCTTGAACACATCGGACAGGATTATTCATAGCCTTCAGCGCCCTCTGGTGTCCAACTAGGGACCTTTTTTTAAATCACAAATTGGCTTATTTAGAAGAAGTTGAAGTTCCTTACTTGAACATAACCTAATAATTATACTGTGTCTGATTCCTTCTCATTCAGAATAATGAAATTTCATGTAGCAAAGAAAAAGTTCAAGGAGACCCTGCGCCCGTACGATGTGAAGGATGTGATAGAGCAGTACTCTGCTGGTCACCTGGACATGTTATGTCGAATCAAGAGTCTCCAGACCAGGTGAGATGCAGTTCATACCACACACTAACCCTCCCACCACAGTTCACACACACACACTCATCTGCTTACAACAAAACATCACAAAGCAACATGCATTTACACACACACACGTCACACACACATATGGGTCGTATCCTTAGAATGCATACATCAAGATGGGAATCCTCCACTCTAAGTGTGTGTCAGCGTGTTTGGTGTTCTGTCAGTGTGTGTTACGTGACGAGTGTGTGCCCTCTCCCCACCCAGGCTGGACACCATAGTGGGTCGTCCACAGCAGCCCCTCAGCAGCAGAGTCAAGACTTTTTCCTCCCCTTCCCTGCAGCTCTATTACAGCCAATCCACCAGGAAGCAGTCTGCTCCGGGGTTAGACCAAATACAACACAGCCACACACACAAACATGACACACATTAAAGCACACACTTTACTACACTATCACGAAACCATACTCCATATTTCTTTCCATATCAAGCTATTTCTATATTCCATCTACCTCATGCAGGGTCCAATGGGAGTCCAGAGCTAAAATGTGCATTATTATATGCAACTAATAAGTACATTGTTTGTCATCATATTTCACCAGTCTCACTAGTCTTACCTTGGTAAATGTGTGCATGCTGACCATCCCAAACAACCTATTTTGACTTGTGAATAAGATACAAAGGCAACTTTTGGCTCCTCAAACACCTGGGTTAGTTTGGAAATGATGTCCTTACTGTCTGCTTACTGTAGCAGAAATCTCAACCTAAATGTCTTTAGGACATTTCTCGCATGACATCTACTTTCTCTGGAACTAACCTACTGCCACTATAAAATCTGTAGAGTGATGTGTGATCTTTGGTATACATTACTGTATGAGTAGGTGTGTATGTGTGTGTACATGCTGCGAGGGGATACAGGTGTATTTGTGTTTTTGAGTGTGTATGAGTGTATTTGTTTGAGCATGTGTAGTCTGTATGATGGCAAAGGGGTGGAAAATTCCCGAAAAGTCCATGAGAATTTTCAGTGTCAAAATTCAGCTTATTTTATTTATTCAACATTATTCAATAAGCAAGGACTACAATAGAGTTGATATTCTATAGTGATATTCATAGTTAATATTAGAACAGTAAACTACAAAATACACAAAAAAGGTCATTAGTGTTGCCTTAAATTGACGGTGTGTGTGTGTGTGTGCATGTTTAAGAATGTGTGTTTGTGTGTGTCTGGTTATGTGTGTGTGACTCGACTCAATCTGACCCCCCCGTGTTTCTCCCACACAGACTGGCCTATGGACTGGGTGGTCACCAACAGGCCAGCCTGAGCAGCAAGCCCAGGAACATGTCTTCCCCCGCCCTGCACTTATATTACAGCCAGACCAGGAGGAAGCCCTCAGGCCAGGGGTTAGGTCCTAGCTATGCAGATTTAGACACTATGACACAATGTGTCTGGAAATGTTTTCACCAACGTGTGAAACGTTTCAGCTGTGTGTAACGTCCCTCTCTCCCTGAGTGTGTGGTAGAAAAGGTTGTGTGTGCTTCAAACTCAACCTTTGCATGTATTACAGTATGTAACGGATGAAATATCCCGCTCTCTCAGAATTGAAACTAAGCAAAGATCTTATCACATACATCTAGATTCTCTAGGTCAGTGGTTCTCAACCCTGGTCCTCAGAGACACCCTGTCCTGCATTTTTTTGTTTCTTGGCTCCAACACACCTGTTTCAAATGCATGTTCATTACCAGGCTTCTACAGAGTTAGATAACGACCCATTTATTTGAATCAGGTGTGTTGGAGCAGGGAAACAGGGACCAGGGTTGAGAACCATAGCTCTAGGTTACACATGTCGTAGTGGGAATCAAGATAACTGTAGTGTAGAACCACTGAATGAATAATAGCCTGCGATGTAACTTATTGTGTGGATTTAAAAAAATAAATAACCATAGAATGTTGTTATGGTCTTTGTCCCAATCCTAACACTAACATGCTTGTTATTAGAAGTAGGTGTGTTGGCTGCTGTGGAGTATTCCTACAAAGTGGCTTGGACACCCTCTTAAAATATATACTCTCCCTCCATCTGTGATTAACACTAGTGTCTGTGTGTGTGCGAGACAGGGTGGACCAGATACTAGGAAAGGGCCAGATTTCCATGGACAAGAAGATCAAAGACAAGCTTCAGTCTGATGGGGACCCACTAGAGGACATGAGTATGTTGGGCCGCGTGTGTAAGGTGGAAAGACAGGTGAGTTTGTGTGTGTAGGTGTTTCTGTGATGACTCCCAACATTCCGGCAGTGTCGTTTTAAGTTGAATGTTTTTGTTTTATGTTTTAACCCTTGTGTTATCTTCGGATCATTCTGACCCATCAGTCATTGTGACCCACCGTCGTATTGCGACAACTTTACCGCATACAAAAACAAAGTGAAGCATTTTCTTTTAACCGTCGGTTAGGGTAAGTCTCAGACCCCCCACATCGCAAGGTTAAAAGAAAATGCTTTTTATTTGTATTGGGTAAAATTGGGTAAACACAACGATGGTTCGTTGTGAACCTTCGGGTCATGTGACCCGAAGGCAGCACAAGGGTTAAGCAAAAAAATTGAATTCCCTTCCTCGTTATCTCTTTTTCTCTTGCTATATATGTATCCGTTTCTTTTTTTCTCTCTCTTTCTCTCTCTCTCTCTCTCCCAGGTGACGTCCATCGAGTCTAAGCTGGACTCCCTGCTGGACGTGTACCGGCAGACGCTGCAGAAAGGTTCGTCGGCCCTCACCCTCTCCTCGCTGCCGCTCTTTGAGCTGGACCATCACCGGACCTCTGCCTACCAGAGCTCCATGTTCAACTGCTCCCCGACCCCCCAGGGTGGCGTCTGTGATGGAGTCGGAGGTGGTGGGGGATTATCCCGCTCACTCAAATCCAACCTTCCGCGTGGCCTGCGCCTCATCTTGGCGCCCTCCAATGAGCTCCCCCCAGACAGCGAGCCACCCTCCTACCCACCCTCCACTGCCTCTCTCACCCCCTCGCCCTTGCTGCCCCCAGACAGCCCCTACCCAGCGCTAACCACGCCCAACAGCTTCCCAGCCCCGCCCCAGCAAGCACACTTCCCCGACCTGCCCCCACCTCCACCCTCAGCAGGGGGAGGGCTGACAACCACCCTCCAGCTGCCCCCTGTGATTGCCCCCCGTCTCAGACGCCCAGAGGGCCTAGTCTTGGATGCTCCTCCGGGAGGAGACATGGGGGAGAGCCCGGGCACCTCTGTGGAGGATGAGGCATGTGCCCAGATAGGGGTGCGTCTGAGGGGGAAACCCAGTCTGAGAGAAGAAGGTTCCTGGAGACGGCACCTGAGCCTGGAGGTAGACCCTCTGCTGCTGCTCTCCTCCGGCCCAGATGGGCGGACCTCAGACAGCAGAGTAGGCCTCGGAAAGTCCCTTTCTGCCCACAACCTCACCCAGACCTTCGCAGACCGCTCCTCTTGTATGTCCTCACTGCTCAACAAGAGCAACAGTAGCAGCAGAGATGGTTCCCAGGGCAACTCTGTTGGTGGTAGCAAAACCTGGGGTGAAACAGAACTCTTCATTGGTGACACAGAGCTGGAGCCGGCTGAGGAGTGCTTTGACTTCCTGTCCCAAGATACTGACTTTCTTTGTCATCCCAAATCGGGCATCAACAAATTATCTGACCTGCAAACTGAGGGGGGGTCGTCTAGCAGCCTGGCAGGCCCACAGACTCCTACAACAGGCAGCGACGAATCCCTGAACCAGCCCCCCCACATAAGGCTAAAATGACCAACATAAACATTTACCAGATTCCTGGTTTAGAAAGCTACCAACCCTTAACACACACACAATCAACTACACAGTACCACCCCTTATCTTATTGGACAAACCAAACTCAGATACTGCTGTCTGCTTCTTCGGGGCGAGGGGGGTTGTTCAGACGGGGGTTGTTCATATCATTTAGTACAAACCATTGCATGGAGTTACAGTATGTCCTGAATAAAGAAACAAAAAGAAGCTTGTGTGTAGAAAACATGTGTTATTGGTGGATGGGAGGGTAAGGTGGGAGTGTGGGGTGTAGGAGAGAAGGAGAGAACAAGGGCGATCAGTCAAGAGACAGTACTTTGTCACCTCTCAGCCGTGCATGAAACACTGCATGCCTGAAAGGTTTTGCAGCCCTTACAATCCAAACTCCTACTGCAGCCCAGCTGACAACAGAACTATACTGTCTTGTTTTAAACACTGTCCCAGAAATAATGGATAGCCTCTGCTTTCCTGTATGTCAAAGTTGTATATCCTCAAAAACGATGAGTGGCGTCAAGTATAAGAACAAGCCTAGTAATCCAACCCGTAACAAATTATTATGAATTAATTAACAAGGTTGTTAACCTAACCCAACTGTATTAATTTGCTAGAACATACTAAATTGTTCAAATGTTCTAATTGATCAGGATCTTGTCAGGCAATTCCACATCAATGACAAATCCAATAGATTGATTGGATGCTCAAATCTATCTGTGCCAATATTTTATATTATTTGATTCAGTTATTAGGATGAGATAACGATGGCTTATGAATAACATCACGCATGACTGAAATAGGACAAGTTGATGGTAGAATAAATTAGATTATCTTTACAAGCAGGATTTGACAATTGGATAACGATACATAAAACTGGGTTGTGTTTCACCATTATTTAGGTTGTTCTCTTTGACACTTTATATGGGTGACATATCTTTGTGATGTCTAGCTAAAGGCCACTGGTGCTGGTGTCCATTGTCCAACCACCATTATCTTCACAAATATCATATTACAATCAGTCATAAGTCTACCATATTGAGAACAGTACGCAAATACTGTATGTTACTGTCATGTTTGAGGTCAACAATGCTGAATGTCATTTCAGTCTTTCACTTCGATGTCCCCTGCCCTGAGGCAGAAGCACTGTTGTTGCCACCCTGCCTGAACACAGATGACTTCTCTTAACCCTTGTGTTATCTTCGGGTCATTCTGACCCATCAGTCATTGTGACCCACCGTCGTATTGCGACAGATTTACCGCATACAAAGACAAAGTGAAGCATTTTCTTTTAACCGTTGGGCTGTCTCAGACCCCCCACATTGCAAAGGTTAAAATAAAATTATTTTAATTTGTTTTTGTATTGGGTAAAATTGGGTAAACACAACGATGGTTCGTTATGAACCTTTGGGTCATGTGACCCGAAGGCAGCACGAGGGTTAAATGAGAAATATGCACAAGTACTGTCAGCCATCTTATTTTTCTCTTGTTGCACCTTGTTGTTCTTGATGTAGGAATGGGCAGAGCAGTCTTAACCCTTGTGTTCTCTTCGGGTCATTCTGACCCATCAGTAATTGTTACTGATTGCGACAACTTTACTGCATACAAAAACAAAGTGAAGCATATTCTTTTAACCGTCGGGCTGTCTCAGACCCTCCACATTGCGAAGGTTAAAATAAAATGATTTTTATTTGTTTTTGTATTGGGTAAAATTGGGTAAACACAACGATGGTTCGTTATGAACCTTTGGGTCATGTGACCCGAAGGCAGCACAAGGGTTAAAGGATTTGGTGATGACAGTTTTCATTGAACCTACTTTGTTTTTACTTTTTCATTTTTATGGTACATAAGTACATTTGCTTAGCCAATTAATAATATTGTGTAGAATGTAACGTGTATGATGTGTTTATATGTGACCAGAAAAATATTCATACTGTAGCTGTTTTACAAAGGATCTTGCATGGAAATGGCCTGTGTAGGAGCAATATGTATGGTATGATGTAACAAATTGAAAGCACAATTGTGAAGATGTTAAGGAACCTGCAAATGTGACTGGTGGTTTAACTCAGCTATGAAGCTTGTCTCAGAAACATAGTGAAGACACTGTGCTGAGAGAGGAGTGACTTACACAGCAGATAACTCCATTGGAAGCAGGACTGAGCATTGAATATATTTTGGGGATGTTCTGGGGAAGTCTTTTGATATGCAGAAGTGTCATATTCCCTTCACAGAATTATTTATTTTCCATTTTAATTTGTATTTCTTTGAATGCTTAATGGTGCCTTTGTGCATTTTATCATAGTTATTTCATTTTCTCATTGGCCTGCTTATTGTATGTAGGTACTCCTGATTAGACTCCAACTGTAGAAGGCCTGGTTTTCTAGGATAATTAGATACCATAAACATACACCCTCTTGCAACCTAATGCTACAGTTGTTTATTCTCTACCACCCTACAGTAATTTATTGCACACAAATGGCCTTAGATGCTTGATAATGTTAACATTCTTATTTCTTTGAAATTAATTTATTAAAGTGCACATAACAGGTGTAACATAACTCTGAAATTGCAAAAATAATTTTATTAACATACGTCAATAAACTATGAAAGATTAAACTGTTTTGTCTGGTGTCTCAAATGATACATGGATCATTATGACTTTGATGCCCACTACATACGCTATGCGAGCGACGACATGCTTTCCATTCATTTTCAATGGAGCCATTGGAGTTGAGATTTATGCAAATGAGGAGCAATTTTCACTAGCGATTGCCAATCGGATTGTTTTCTTGTTTTTCGTAACGTTGCAATCATTTGTAAAATGTTTAGCTTTCAGTTTCAAGATGGAGGAGAAGTTAATCGTCTATGTGGCTGCGTATCTAGTCCTGTTCGATACGTCTCTGTTTTCGTACAGAGACATTAACAAAAAGAATGACGCATGATGCGCAGGGTTGCCGACGTTGTCAGTGCTCCTGGTGTTTTTTTTGTACTTTCAAATTCAATCTCGTCAAATTACGTAATTTAGTTCTTTGGTACTAGCTAGGTTGGGACTCCCTCGTCGTAGGCTATCGACAGATTAGCAGACTAACAGAGTAATATAATAAAACCTTTTATACATGTCAACGTGTATGTCTATTATTGTTTTCAAATAATTTCTTTCTAGCTAAGGTTTGCAAAAAAAACTTTTACGGGACAGCTACAAAAGGGAGAAGAACAGAGATAAAGAGTTGGGCAGGAGTGGTGCAGGCCTGACTAATCACAAACCCTGGAAGTACTCTGCTGTGATGGGGTTCCTGGCTCCATTTATGTACAGGGACTCCATGCAGCAACTTCCAGAGGTCTGCCACATCAGACAGACAGCTAGCCAGAAACTCCTGCCAGTGAGGCCAGAGCTTCCCCTGCTAGTCAGGCTGCAATGAGTAGCCAGCCCCAGGATCCTCTGGCCGAAAGAGGGTGCGGAAAGAGAGGCTGTCATCATTTGAGAAGAGGATGCTTGGTGCTCTCGAAAAAGTACAGGCACCTACCTTCTCAACCACCACCTCAAGCAAGAGGATTCTGAAGAGGATGAGAATGTTTTTTAAGCCTTTTCCTTGCACTTAAAAGACTGCCACCAGCCAAGTGGTCAGAATTAAAATGTATTATTCACCGCATGTTTTTTGAGGCAGAGACTGAGAGGCAGGCCACACAGTGACATATAATTTAAAAAAATTGTCACTGACAGAACTTTGTGTTCCTTTTATTGAATTGGGCTGTTAGGTATTAAGATACTATTATTTACTATGAATGGTTGGTAGTAAAAAATTAATAATGATTAAAAAAACAACATGGCTGCACAATGATTTAAGCTAATATTTTATGAAAAGAACATTCTGGAAGTGTTTGCTTCTTTTGTGATTAATGTGGGTGGCTCTTAAAAGAGTCTTTGTTTCTTGATGACATGGGCTAAACAACATATTGCTGCCAGGGCGAATTGCTTGACGTGCAGCATTGTTGCTGCCCACTCGTGGAGCCTCCTGGAGACCTGCTGACTCCTCCTGGCCAGGACAGGCTGCTGGACATCCCCTGGCCCCTCTCCTGGACCTCCGGATGTAGTTGTGGAGGATGCAGGTGGCCTTCATACACGCCTCCGCCGGGTTGACACCAATGATGCGCCGATACATTCTCCACTGGCTGGAGAGTATGCCAAAGGCACACTCTACTGTCAACCTGGCACGGCTGAGAACTGCCTGTGAACTGCCTCTTCTCCCCAGCAAGGTTTGTCCCAGGGAAGGGGCGCATGAGGTTGCTCCGCTGACGAAAGGCCTTATCACCCGCAAAGACATGTGGCAGTGGTCCACGTGGCTCTTCTCCAAGGACGACACCGTTCTCTGGGAGGTCCAGGGTTCCATACCTCAGCGGCTCACCAAACGCAGTTTCCCAGGGTCCCACCGTCACTGTGGCGTCCGTAGCCCCCGACATTAATGACATGGAACATGTCGTCCGCATCCACAACCGCAAGGAGAACGATGGAGAATGTTCCCTTGTAGTTGTGGTACAGTGACCCTGAGGTGTGAGGGTCCTGGATGACAACGTGCTTGCTATCGATGGAACCCAGGCAGTTTAGGAAGTTCCACCTCTGAAGGAAGCCTTCAGCAATGTTCCTCCAGTCCTGCTTGGTTGGCACAGCTATGAACTCCTCCACCAGGCAGTCCCAAATGGCTTTAGACACAGCCCCAACAATACGTACCACAGTGCATGAGCCCACACGATGGCTGAAGCTGATTGTCATGAACGAATCCCCCGTGGCAAGGTAGAAATACCATACATAGAAAATAATGCACAGAAAATAACTACACGATATTATAGTCTGAGAACACTGAAATATAACAGTTTACTATAAAGGCTAAAGCTTACCGTAGACAAATAGCTCAGCTGAACGCCACGCGGAACGAAATGTTTTGCCTCGCTAGCCGGGGTCCCACTCTGGTCAGCAGGTCATCGAACTCGGCTCGTTTCAGCCGATGATAAACTCCGTTTATCCGCAAACGGCGAATGGGATGATCCGGCGGCGTCTTCTCCGGCGTCTTCTCCGGCATTAGAGCAGGGCGACGAGAGCAATCCTCTGAACGTTATTCATGATAAATGATTAAGCAATATAGTACGAGTGCGAGTGGGATTGGTAAGGGATATTCCTCCGGCCTCGTGGCTACGGCCGAACACCACCCCACCCCAATAAGGCAACAACACCCGTGGAACTAGGGTGGAACTGCAACCAGTTCAGAAGCCGGAAGTTTCCTGTGAGTGGCAGTTCTTCCCATATCTTAGTTCTCCCCATATTAAACATTCTCTGTTACAAGTTAAACTGCAAAAAGTAACAGTAAATACATGGAAATTTGAGAAACAGCACCACCGTGTCTCTGTTTTCTGAACTTCAGCTCTTCTTACAGCTCAAGTTTGATTGACAGTCGTGTCAAGGAGAAAATAGCGCCTTGTCAAAGGAGATTGGCTGGAACAGGATTGACTGGAAAGAAGTGGGCCGCTTCAAAAAATAAAAATGGACATTCCACTGGCACTGAGCTTTCTGTGTTACTTAACAACGCTCAGAGGACCTCATTAGCTTACACAACATGTTTATATAGGACAGACTTTTTTTTTTTTTTTTGAGAATACAAAATAAATACCCTGCTACCTTTAAATGATTTCATGTATCCGACAGATAAAATATAAATGCAACTATAATTTAAAAGAAGACTATTAGAGATGGGAACAATATAAAACATTTTTGGTTCGCAGCCCGCCTGATCCATTGTGAAACTAACTCCAAATTCAAATGTATTGTTTTTGAAAAAGTAGGCTACCAGTTGTGTCAACTTCTGCTTTCGTGTTAAGCCAGTGCAAAAAAAAAGAACATAGAGGCAATGTAGCCTACACCTGCGTACAATTAGGCATATTGTACGAGTTTATTGTTAACAAACATATCGCATGCACAGTGCATGCTCACATTTTACTGCTTGTAGGAAAAACAGGCACATCCAAATTCTTCACTTCACAAGTTTATTTAGCCAACTAACACAATAAACACTAGATGGCGCCATTATCTTCTCCGCATCGGGGATTTGACGTGTCCTCTTTCCCAGCTTCCCCTGCACTTCCTGCTTGTAGCTGCTGTGTTATGAAGAGCCATCAAATCAACAGAATGGAATCGAAGTCTACCTAAATATCGTGAAACACGATTAATGACAGCGTCCTAATTTGTTTCAAGAGAGTTAATGAAACAATTAATGTAAATGTCAGTTACTCGAACTTAAAGACTTGTGGGGACAACATCAACAATGCAGTTCTCTCCCACAAACGGAGATTTTACCTTCGTCTCATCGACTGAAGGCGAGGGTAAGTGTTAGCACGTAGCAGGCCCAGAAAAGTCAGGTGCCTCTCTGTTTACCTCGTTATTTCTCTTAGTCGCAGTTGTTCTATGTCAGCATACACAAGTCAGTCAAACTGATTTATTGTTTTCGAACAGTAGCCTATAGCTCGCGGGAAATGTATATCTTCTTTAGTGAAAGACGTGTTTCCCAAAATATAGGTAGTGTTAGCTGCATGGCTACTCAGTGAGATTTAACAGCTGGTTAGTCGGTATAGTACTGCAAATCATGTTGTTACTGAAGGTAGATAGCTAATGGCATTAATGGCATAGCTAATAGATAATGGCATTTCAGTAAGGGACAGAAGTATGAATGAGCTATAATAAACTACAGTTGCATTATTTTCAGTGACCTAATACAACATAAACCTATAAGTTTTTGCTTCTGTCAAAATGTCTTACGCCTTTGAATAAACTGTCAGAAGACATATTTTTGATTCAAGTTATGTGATTAGTTATTATCATAATGGGCTTCCATGCATCTAGATTCGTGATTATCTAATTGCATCTATTATTGTCCTATAGAGCTGAGCGGTACCATTGATGCTCCAGATATCAAACTGAACATTGGCAGTGACAGTGCAAAAGACCCCTATGCAACTACGTTCCTGAGGCAACGAGGTTATGGCTGGTTACTGGAAGTAGAAGAGGATGAAACAGAAGACAATAAGCCTCTTTTGTGAGTACTTAAAAAATATATGCGTCTTGTTTTTGCTTCATATTGATAGTGGTGAGACTGATGGTTAATTTTGAGTTGATACCTACTAAAATGCCCCCAATATCTCTCTTGTATTGTTCTGATTAATTAGGGAGGAGCTGGACATCGATCTGAAAGACATCTACTACAAGGTCCGATGTGTGCTGATGCCAATGCCCTCTCTGGGCTTCAACCGGCAGGTTGTGCGGGACAACCCTGACTTCTGGGGTCCATTGGCTGTGGTTCTCCTGTTCTCTATGATCTCCATCTATGGCCAGTTCAGGGTAAGAAGGACCTATAACTTAGTCTGACCCCATCACTGTACCCTTGATTATGTTATACTATGTAATAATGAGTTGGCTACATATTGGTAGTTAAATCACTTATATACTAGCAACTAACAATTTAGCAGCCAAATAATAGCACTGTGCCCTGTTTTTACCTTCAGGTAATGTAATGCCTTATTGTTATTTATTTCTATGTGAATTGGGTTTGGAATCTTTTTGGGATAAGGACTGAAATAAAACATTACTACAACTATTACTATTTCTTTTTGTCTTCAGTAATATGTACTGGAGCTGATAATAGCAACTGAGGGTCTTTCTGAAACTAAGCCTTTGAATTCAAACAAGAGACAAGTCACACAGACTAGTCATTTAGCAGACGCTCTTATCCAGAGCGACTTACAGTAAGTACAGGGACATTCCCCCGAGGCAAGTAGGGTGAAGTGCCTTGCCCAAGGGCACAACGTCAGTTGGCATGACCGGGAATCGAACTGGCAACCTTCAGATTACTAGCCCGACTCCCTCACCGCTCAGCCATCTGACTCCATCTGGACATACCAGTAACTTTCTTTGATACCATGTTACCACAATGGTTCCTGCCTCCTAATCTGTTCCTCTGTCTTTTTTAAGGTTGTGTCATGGATTATTACCATCTGGATATTTGGATCTTTAACAATCTTTTTGCTTGCCCGTGTGCTTGGTGGCGAGGTAAGGCTCATAGAAGTTTACATATAAAAGAACAAAAAGCAGATACTCCTGTACCACAAATCGGTTGTGTGTATTTCTAACGCCTCACTTATAGGCTTTTTGAGGTGTATTTGAGGTTGTTATTGTCTTAAAGTAAGCACATCTACACGTATTATCAAGAATGCTATTTTGCAATTCACAAATCTTTTATTTTAAATAGGTGTCTTATGGACAAGTCCTTGGAGTGATTGGATACTCCCTTCTCCCGCTCATTGTAATAGCCCCATTGCTTTTGGTCATTGGGACGTTCGACATTTTTTCTACACTAATAAAGGTAAATCTTTGTGGTCAGCTCTTGTTCTATAACTGTGTTCCAGTATTGATGCTTCAATGTTAGAAAAATAACATTTAAATTTACAACATTTAAAACGTCAATACTATATGACGTTTTAAATGTTTTATGCATAGATTATTGTATGATATGTAGAGGTAAGAGTATACTTGTCTAATTGTTGTGATTAAATCTGTGAATCTTTTTCTACTTTTTAGCTTTGTGGTGTATTCTGGGCTGCCTACAGTGCTGCTTCACTCCTTGTTGGGGATGAATTCAAAACCAAGAAGCCACTTCTCATATACCCCATTTTTCTTTTGTATATCTACTTCCTGTCGCTATATACCGGAGTCTGATTGGACACATGGCCATTTACTAACTTTTGTTTGGATACTTACACAAAGCACCGTGAAAAGACACAAAATAATTCATTCCATGATGAAAATAAGAAGTTTTGGAAATGTTTCCAAATGTCTTTTTATTTTCCCTTCTCTTTAACCCTGTTTACAATCCTACATTAGATAATGGGGACATGAGGTGTAAGTTACATCAGTGTATTGATGTAATTGTGTACTGAATAAAATGCACTCGATTTTAGGAATGCTTTGCATTTAGATTATATTCTATTCAACAGTAGAACTCATGCCTTCATTATTAGCATAACAATAAAACATAGTAAGTAATAAGAGAAAGGTCTCACTTGGTTATTGAGTTAGCCTGATAATGTTCAATTGAAGAATGTTGTGCCAAATATCAAATGTTCAGAAGTTGAATTTGGAGTAAAAAATGGAGACACCAATATTGTTTGAAATGTGTTTATTTTGTAAGTGGAAGGTTTTGGCATTATGTAATATGTAATGTATTGCTATGAAGAGTTGGCCATCCAAGCCTTTTTATATAAACTTTTATTTCTTAAGTTATGAGTTACATTCTGGGTGAGGGGATAGATGGGCAGTTTGCGTGAAATAAAATGTTTACTAAATTTTGTGCGTTTGATTAGTTTACACTAGTGGAAATATTTTACCAATCTGACCTGTCAGGTGCTGGTATTGTATTTTTTGTGTATTCACTACTGTATATAACTTTGTATTGTTTCATAGTGGCAGAGCATATACATTTGTGAAAAATAAGTATGATACAAAGCAAAACTCATTGGGAGGTGGTGAAACCCAACTAAAAAAAAGGATGCATGATAGTTTGCGTTCCAAATCTTTAGTTGCAAGAGTTTCCATGTACATGGATGTCGAAACTAATATAACTGGATGATCCAGAATAATAAATATGGAAAATACATGTGTAAAACTACTGTTTATTGGGTTGGAAACTCCATAGAAGTTCAATTTTTTCAGGCCGTGTCTGATAATTATTCAGGCCTACTTGGGTAGACTAATAAGAGATCAAAAGAGTGATTGGACTTTCACAGGTTAGAGATGTGCAGAGGTCCTCGCAACCCTTTGTTTGACGCGTCCACAGGACCAGACCAAATGCATATCGTAGAGACTTGATGTGGGCACAACATTTTTGGTTTAAAGATCGGTCTGGAGATTTGCCTAGAAGAGGGGACATGATGGAAATTGATACACAACGCAAAACAAGTACAATTAAGGCTAAATGCATGATACATTAAGTATATATTTACAAACAATGTCAGGCTGATATAATGTGCAGAGCCGCTGAAATTGACATCTACGAACGTAAACATCGTAGTGCACCCACTGGTATCGCGTGAGATGGCAAAACTGCTACGCTAGTTCCGTTTACCTGACATCCATCTGACAGAGAGCGGAGCTCGTAGCCTTCTCAGTACTGATGGTGAATAGCTACTGTTGCGTTAACAGGCGGAGGAGCAGAAGCCGCAGAAGGAGAGTCAGCAGTGCTAGAGGAGCGGTAGTTTGGGGATCAGCTTTTGAATTTATCAATCTTACTCTTATCAACGGAGCACCCTAAAAAGATATAGAAGGGAAGGGAAAAATAAGGAAAGATGGCGGCCGCGGCCTCGCCGGGCTCCTGCTCGTCTACCTCCTCAGACTGGATTGTACTGAGAGACGGTTGCCTGCGTTGCGACGAGGAGGGCCTGCGAAGCCTTTCCTATCACCCGGCCCTGAATGCTATTCTGGCCGTCACTAGCCGGGGCAGTATCAAAGTCATCGATGGCACGTCAGGCGCCATTCTACAGGCCTCGGCTATGCATGGTGAGTCCAACTTCTTAAATATCAGTTAGCTATTATGACGGATAGTTTGCTCTGGCTAGCCAACTAGCTATCTTACAGTTCTGACAATCACCTGATTCAAATAACTAATCGCTAATGTTAGCCAGCTAACGCTAGCTTGCTGGCTAACGTAGATGACAGGCTGCGATACTTAGCTACTTGTCAAAACATGGGCCTGCTAGGATAACACGAGCCTGCTAGCTTAGCTCTACATTAGCCAACAGTTTAGCTAGAGCTAGTAGCCTAGTAACTTCAAACCAGACCGAGAAGTATATGTTATGATTCGGCTAGTGTAGTAATAAGGTCAAATGTGTCTGGATAGCTTTTAGACATTCCCCTGTGATCTTTTAGACTTATTCACTGTCAAAGAGGCTGTTGTTGTTGTTGTTGTTAGGTAGCTAGCTGGCGAGCTAGTGTGTATTATGGGCTACTGACTACTGTACTAGAGAGGGTTGCGTGTTTCAAACGCCTGCATTTACACAACAGGAATGGCAAAGGATGACTACAGTACTAGTGTATAGCTAACACAATGTTAACCGAGTGAATATGGTTTGAGTAATTATATCATCCCAAATTAAATAATAATCTCGTTAACACGATTGTACCTACTGTACAGTACATAGAGTTTAAATAAATAATCAAAACGTTAATCATAAAAAGTTAGCTAGCTAGCGTATAAGGTGTGAGTGAGCCAGCCTGCTGTTAGCAGTGGTGCTACTAGGTCTAGCTGGACATCAAACATTTAGCTTTACTGCATGCCGTTGTGAGTGTGTAGCTAGCGGTCGACAAACATTCAAAATTATTGTAATGCGTTTATCTTCGTTGTTTAGTTTGATTCAATTGGCTTTGCTATTTGCCAGTGTTTAGCTAGATAGCTAGCGAACGGTTAAGGCGTGATAGCGCCAGCGAGTCGTTAGCGCTTGCTTCGCCTACCCAATTAAGCTATACTGTATTACGTCTGCAGCCAATGGTTAAAACGGGCGAGGGTATCTAGCTCTTCAAATTGGGAAGTACTGACTGGAGGTTAATCGTGCGGAATGTTTTGACATTTAAAATGTACACAATCAAGTTCACGTTAAATAAAGCCAGCCCTTTCGTTTTATATTTTGACTTTGCCCTCAGTATTAGGGTTAATGTTACTCAACCCTACCAAGCTTGTTTTTGTGCTCACACTGTTATTACCAGTGATTGTCGGTGCCGCTTGCTAATGTGTTAGCTAGCTTCGCTAGAATGGCAAGGTGGTGACTTGCTGTGTAGCTAGTCTAGCTGCATCAAATCGTACCTACGCCTAGGCCAACATTGGGACAATAGTCACTATTTAAAATGGCAGCTTGACACAACATAGAGTAACCTAAAATGTTATACCTAGTAAGCATATCAACTATTCTCTTAAAACCAGACAGTTTGACATGACAGCTCGATACCAGAGCCTAACTTGCCATGTAGGCTATGTAAAGGCTTTACATTGTTCTTAGCAAATGGAATCCACATAGATCCTAATTAATTATTATTATTATTTTTGATAATTCTTAGGTTGTATATGGATTCACAAGAAATGTTCCCGTTTGAAACAAAGTCTTGTGTTTTGTAAGGCTCACCCCTATGTTGAGATGCAACTGTAGACTGTCTGTTGAGGTCCTGGTTCAGCAATTACATCTTTGTGTCACGTTATACACTTTTTCTATGCATTTGGTGCTTGCAACTGAGAATCTCCTCAATAGGAGAGATGGATACTGAATCCAATATTGAAAACCGCTATCAGCTTGCTTCTTCTATAGTTCACATATGACCTGTAATAAACATGAACACATGAAAACATGCATAAAATTGCAATTTGTATTGCAAGCCTGTCAAACTGCATTTGAAACTGTATAGTCCCTGTTTGATCAGTTGAACAACCTTAGTCTGTTTGTCAGTAAGCGGATATGATCGGCAACTGCATAACATGTACATATCGCAGACCTGGTTTGGCTCATTCAGTTCTTATAATCAATTAAGAACCTATAACATTTGACCAAATCTAAATTCTCAGTTATCAATGCTGATGGGTTACAACAGGAAGTAGGCTAATTCCATTGTCTCACAAATACATTTGTTGACTCCTTCTAAAGGTCTTCAGCCTTTCTTACACAACGGGATATTGTCAGCAAACAATGTTACTCAACACAAATGGTGCAGAAATTAGGCTATGGGGAAACTATGCATGTTCTGAAGCTGCTTGTTCTATTTAGACATCTTCCCTGCATTGGAAAGAATCGAGTGACGGACAAACACAGCCTCTGTAGGAAACTAGACCTTTGGAAAAATGATATCTTGTCTTTAGATCGAATGACTAGAAGCTGCTAATTGAAAGCATTACGATTCTGTAGCATAGTCAACCTGAATGTCTCATAGTGGTATAAGAGACACCTGTTTGTAGGTTTACGGCTTCATGCCCCACACTGTCCTCCAAACACTCATGATGTAGTAGCATGCCATGTACACATGTTAGTAAGTGGTTTATTATTGCCCAGTATGATGCAGGAACACCACACGTGCTATAAATGCTAATGTAATGGCTATGAAAACTTGCTGATACTTGTAGTATTTTTCTCCGGTTGCACAAAATTCTTGCATAACCAATGATCTACACACAGCCATGACATCATTCAAAATGTCCAAGGACTATAAAAAAAAAATCTTCATGCTATGCTGATCCAACACATTGAAATCATATTTCCTAAACAAGTCAAATTTCCACCTGCCTACCAGACTCAAGTCTCAACCAGGCTTATGTAAATGATCTTTAACACCTACCTCAATGCTGTTCTTTCTGTTGTTTGATTGTCGCCAGCTAAACCAGGGGGCCGCGTCAGGTGTCAGTACTTCCCGTCTGTGGACAAGGTCCTGTTTGTGGATGACTATGCGGTCGGCTGCAGGAAGGACCTCAATGGCATCCTGCTGCTGGACACGGCCCTGCAGGCCCCTGTGGCCAAACCTGAGGACATGGTCCAGCTGGAGCTGCCCGTCACTGAGGTAAGACTGCAAGCGGCAAGACGCAGGCACGCATGGCAGCGAGTAGAAGACAAGCGTGCTGCTTGTGATGGCCAAATCAATAACACACCCTGATTGTGCTGATTTTAGTACGTAGGCTGAATGTAAAATGTTGTTGTTATCGTGTGTTCACATTTTATGATAGTATGCAGATGAATATAAGCCTGTAGGAGTACATTTACTTCAGGACACACATCCATCACTGCTTGTGTGCTTGTAATGCAGACAAACTGGTCCACCCATGGCCAGGTCTGTTGGGAATCCACCCTCCCTTCCATCTAAGACTGGAGGAGGAGGAGGACAATGCTGTGGCTGCACCAACCACTTGGGGTGGAGCGTGTAACGTGGACCGCCACATTCATCATTCAATGTCAGTGGATGATCGGTGTGAAACATTTCAAGTTTCTCGCATAAAGATCGTTCCTGTATACCGCCCCGGAAAATAATTAATGTCCCTCTACCTCTCTCTCTCCTTTTAATCTGGGCCATTGTTAACTGTGTCCACCTATAGTGTATATATATGGCTGGGTTACACATTAACTCTTTAAAGTGAGTCTTATTTGATCAGTGGATCAATGACCTACAGCTTCAACTGGCCTCATTTTGTTCTAAACCTTGCCCAGACGATGGATGCACAAAGTTAGTCAAACTGCTACTTTTAGCGCTCTCGATGTCAGTTGTTGTGGCATTTCAGTATGGATCGATATAATACATTATGAATACATCCATAAGATATTTACAACCATTACAGTGGAGTAAATGTCTTGTGAATGATCGGAACATGCCTTTCTCAGGCATTTTCTTTTGTCCTTCTGAAATGTACTGCTGAATTGGGTTCCTGTGTCATTATCAGCCCATCAGAAGCCTGAGCTTATTGTCCAGACGTGTTGTTTTCCGGAGGGCTGTAAACCGCTAGACGTACGGTTCTTCCTCCAACACTTGGAAGTCCACACGGCCAGTTCTGAAACCAAGGCTCCGTTCTCCCATATCTACAGGACGAAGCCAATAACCGAGGTCACCTGAAGAACCTCTAATGTCACAAAAGTAAAAGTATACATCAGTTCGAAAACCCTTGTCAGAAATAAAGGCAAATCCACCACCGCTGTGGGCCACCAGCCCAGAAACGAAGGCTCCCTAACATACCCGAGGTCGACAGAACATACAAACACAGGCACGGTTAAGACCAGGCTTTGTCGTTCCTATTGGCATGCTTCCTGGGTGTGCCAGTTGATCGTTGTTGCCTGCCCGAATGTGTGAAATGCATTGCTAGATGAGCTAGGCCACCACATTTGCTGAAGGCCTAAATGCAGTCAAGTCCATAGTCTTCTCATTCTAAAGGTGGATTACAAGTGTAGACTGTAGTCTTAGACGTCCACATTGGCCATCACTCCACCGAGCGGTGAGTCTGTGGACGGCTAAGGGCTCCCTTATACCTCCCTTGGATAAATCCTCAGTCAAAACAATGGACCCAGCCTGTGTCTGTGGACGCCTGCTTATGACAGTAATTTCTCTTCAGTGGGTGTGTCGTTGTGTGTGTGTGTGTACTTTGTGCTGCTGGCCCGTATTGATTTGCCTCCATCTCTCCTAGCTCCTCTCTCCTGCAGCAGACTTAATCACTGCCTCTCGTGCTGCAGGTCTGAAGAGATTTGATGAGCTGACAGTGTAGTTTGACCACAGGCTCTGGCCGTGTTGGGTCTATATCTGTTTTGGTGTCCAGATTGTGACTTAAAGTGACCTAATCCAATCAAATGACTCGGTTGGCTGAATTAGATCCTCGTATTTTTAGTGTCCACAACAGACAAACTGTGACACGTTGATGTGTGGAAGGCCTCTAGCTGTGTTTTTGTATGTGTGCGGATGTGTACAGAACCGCTTGTGTAGCATCAGTGTGTTGGGTTCAAGAGTATGCACCGCACTGCCTTCATTGTGTGTGTGTGTGTCTGTCCCCAGGCCCAGCAAATGTTATCAGCCTGTCAGGAGAAGGTGGACGTGTCCAACACAGAAGGCTACGACCTGTTCATCACCCAGCTCAAAGAAGGACTCAAGAATACCTCGCACGAGACGGCAGCCAACCACAAAGTGGCCAAGGTGAGTCACACGTCTCCTCAAAGAGGCCAATCGGGTCACATTCAGGTACGCTAGCGTTGCGCTGCGTCTGTACCCTTCATACAAGTCGTGTTTCTAAGCAGGTGCGAAGCTCGCTGAACCCAGACCAAAACAAAACAAAACAAGTGGATCCATGCACCATGAACGTCTACTGTAACTGATATGTTATCATAAGTCACAGTTCACAATCTATTTTTGCTTACACTGTGATATTGCCACACGAGTTCAAGTACAACAGTAACCAGTGACCGTGCGGGCCGAACCTTGTTCCCCCTCAATTATTCAAAACCCGCCGTGTCTTAGCGCGCTGACAGTCAGTGTTACGTCGCTTCATGCTACTTAGCATGCCAACCGTGCGCTGCGGTCGGCCTGCTGCTCACCACAAAATTCAATCAGGTAAAAGTATAACGTTGCCCCAAAGATGACGTTTCAATCTAATCAGTAGGTCAGGCTCTGGGAGCTGATACAGCAGTGTATGCTGCTGCTGTGTGTGTGTGTGTTTGTTTGTGTGTGTGTTTGTGTGCACATGCGTTCCCTGGCTGTCATCTCATGCTGGCTGAAGTGTTGCTCACATCAAAGCTGCTCTGCTGCAGCTGCCCCAGGGAGGCTAACTAGCTGTTAGCTGTGTGAAGTCAGAGGAGACTGAAGGTGATGCGGTTCGAACGGGGTTGAGATGCCATCGCACAGAAATGTTGTCGTAGCGTCGGTCGATTAGACCAATAGATTTGCTCATTGGACTTAATGCACACCCGCACGGGTCTGTCTTTCTCCTTTTCTCTCTCTCTCGCTCGCTCTCTCTCTCGATCGCTCGCTCGCTCGTGCACATACACTAGAAAAATTCAGTTCTTTATTGAAGTGTATGAGACAAGATCTTCTCACAGTGTATTACAGATACGTGACATTGCATTTGGGCTCCCTTTTGTGTTGTTAGTTGGATCCCCAGCCTGGACTGCAGTCTGCGACACACACACACACACACACACACAGGGAGCCCACTCTGCAGACCTCATCGGCATATTAATAGCCCGTGGCAGGCAGGGGGAACAAGCACCACTCTTGTCCCAGTGCCCATACTACACTCTAATTGATCCTTTGGCTAAAACGGATCACAAAGATGTCAGAAGCATTTAAGGATCCTTCATCTTCATCCTTCATGTGCGGAGATTTAGCGACAGATTCACTGGGGCAGACGGTTACTTCTGTGTGGCAAAGGTAGTCGTCGATGGGTGTGTAAATGCAAGTTTGGGGGGAATTTCCATCGCAGTCCGTTGTCATGTTCCTTAATGCAAAGCAGTTGTGTTCCTGCCACACGGCACTACATACGCCCTTTGGCTGAGTTCCAAAAACACCTCAGACACACCTTGATGTGAAGAAATTAAGGCCTTTCTCATTCAAATGACTGAGGGAGCTGTTATTTCAGTCAGACTACATCTGGCCTTGACTCCAGGAAGCTAGACAAGGTTTGTGGACATCAGCACCTTCTCAGTCACAGCAGGGGTGGGGGGTGGGGGGGATTTGCAGCCGGAATCTGATTGGCCGTTCAATCTTTGCTTGGGCACGCTCAGCTGCAGTTTCAGAACAGTGGATCCGTCTAACCTTCCTGCTGCAGCTTTTGAATTTGACACTTTAGAATTTTTGAGCCAATCAGAGGAGAAGTTCCGGCTCGGTCGAACTTCCTGAATCAGCATAGTTATGCCCGAATCTAAAAAAAGCAGCCTGAAATGGGCATTCTTCTCCATTGGTTGGGTCTCTGTGTGCTGGCTGTCCCCCTGATCCTAGCACAGCAGGTTCTGAGGTGGGAGCCACGGCATGGGAGGTAGGGGGAGTCAGGTGGCTGAGCGGTTAGGGAGTCAGGCTAGTAATCTGAAGGTTACCGGTTCGATTCCCGGCTGTGCAAAATGACGTTGTGTCCTTGGGCAAGGCACTTCACCCTACTTGCCTCGGGGGGCATGTCCCTGTACTTACTGTAAGTCGCTGTGGATAAGAGCGTCTGCTAAATGACTAAATGTAAATGGCAGCCAAAACAAGTGGTTTTACATCAAGCGAAAATCGGATGTAGATCGGTCTGGTTTCGACTGTGCACTACGCACAATACGAAAAGGTATTTTGTCAAACGATGAAGTCATGCAAATTCCTAGCGGCCTCAGTTTGCCAGCAAAGCCCGATGGGTGGGAGATAAAAGGTGTTTACAGACAGCACAGATGATGGCTGTCTCAACACGTTGGTCGCAGCCTCTGCTTTCTCAACCCCCATGTTCTCCTTCCCCCCCTCCCGCTCGCAGATTAAGAATGAAGGGAGCGGTCCCAGAAAGAGAGTCCCATTGGGCTGCGTGTACACTAACCTCTCAGAGAGTGCATCTCTGGTTTTTTGTTGTTGTTGTTTGTTACTGTCCCAGATGTGTACTCATGCACGGGCCCCAACACGGGCTCTGAGAGCACCACCGCTCCACTGGTCAATGGGGAGGGCTGTCCAACCAGAACACACTCTCACTCACTTCACACACGTTTGCACACACACATACTCGCACGCTCTTGGCCGTTTTCATTCGACATTCAGCTCAAGCCATTGTTCCACTTGCTGGACATCGCAGCAAGCCTAGAAAGTGAATGCTTTAACAGCTGTCACGTGTTTTTACTTCCTGTGTGTTCTTGTATTGCTCCAAGTCCAACGCGAGGCTGGCAGTGCCAGCATTGGCATTTTACCGACCTCTTTTTCCCCCCTGGCGTGAGACCAGCTCTGACAGCCTGCTGGTGTGATGGATTCCCCTGTAAACCTTTCCCACTGACCTGTGTGTGTGTGTGTGTTGTGTGACGTAAGCACGGACAGGGGCCTGATTTCCAAACCGCTTCCTGTTGTTTTTGAACCGAGACAGGAAAGGAGTTCTGTTGTGCTTTAGATGCACATGATGGAGACTACGTGATAGGAAGCCTGCATGTTACGCAACCTTTTTATGAGTCAGCTGTAGGCCTGCCCAGACAATTGACTAATCTCTCGTGCACATCTCTGTTTCCTCTCTCTCTCTCTCTCTCTCTCTCTCTCTGTCTCTCTCTCATTCATTCTCCACCCCCCCCCCCATCCAGTGGGCAACGGTGACGTTCCATCTCCCCCACCATGTGCTGAAGCTGGTGGCCAGCGCCATCGTCAACGAGCTGAAGAAGATCAACCAGAACGTGGCGGCCTTGTCCGTAGGCTCGTCCATCATGGACCGGCTCTCCTACCTCTTACCCAGCGCTCGTCCTGAGCTGGGGGTGGGGCCTGGCCGCTCTGTGGACAGGTGAGGCTCCGGGGCTGGTTGGACCACAACACCCGGCTATCTGAAGAACCGTCAATGGACCCTGTGACCCCACACACCACCACCTCCATGTCATCTGCATGTTCCTTAAATAAATAAACAGATCTATATCCTCTTCCCAGCATTTCAGATCCATTTCTGGGAAAGTAGGATTGAGATGGTGTGTGTGTGGTCTTGCAGGTCATTGATGTACAGCGAGGCCAACAGGAGGGAGACGTTCATGTCGTGGCCCCATGCTGGGTACAGGTGGGCACAGCCTGACCCCATGGCCCAGGCAGGATTCTACCACCAGGTAGGCAGTGTAAGGAGCCACACGCGCACACACACACTCACACACACACTCACATGCGTTGTCTTTATAAGGCTCTTTTAGATGGATTCCAGCATCCCACATTCATGCATATTAATGTGCGTGCGAGCGCACTCTCACTCAAATAAAGGTGTTCAAAAAAAATCTCAAAAACGGGCTTTGCCTTTGTTTTGAACAGAAGCATTCGGTAGTATATGCTCATACCAGTTGCGTTGAAACCTTTTACGCTGCGCTGGGGGTCACTCATTGTCAGTGGGGCTCTGCAACTCTGCTTCGGGAGTGTCATTAATATTTTAAACTCTTGTGTTGGTTTGCTGTACCGGTTCATATGTGGGACAGACAGAAGCTGGGATCTATGAATTATTTAAAAATTATTAAAATATTATTTCTCCCAATTAGTCTATTCTGAAAGTGAGTTACTTAAGATTATGAATGATAATTTATAAGCACATCAATATATTATCCAAACGTTATCCTAATTTTGCCTCCCAAGTATTTAATTATTTGTGCAGGTCATGGCGATCCACCCTTTTTGCTTTGCTGTAACCTTTCTGTTCATTCCACCATGAAACCAAAACCGGCCCGAATCAGCTTCTCTTTGGTTTCTGCCGTAGTTCGTTGCGTTTTAGGTATGCATCGGATAGAAAAAGACAGGGCAGATATCCAGCAAAATGCATACCTATCTGGTCAGGATCAGTTGTTGCGTTTCATTTGGCTTTCATTTCGCCGGTGGATTTCCCCTACTCTTCCCCACACGATCTCATTCCGAACATGGAGATTCTTTCACTTCCACAGTTGCGACCAATGTGATTGATAAGAAACTGTAACCATGGCAACGCCACCACTCCTCCTGCTGGTGTGCTCTGTTGTCATGCCAACCACATGGGAGTGGAGTTTGGCTTGTGCTTTGACTCCTGAACACAAAGTATGTTTCATCTCAAGAATGTCCCTCGTATGTCAGTACAATACTGTATTATTCCATAAATCGTATTTGTCAGTGCAGTATTATTCTTTAAACCATCTTTGTCAGTACAGTACTATTCCAAAAATCGTGTGCTGCCAGTCATTCCCATTTTATTCATAACTACAGCTTACAGTCATGTTGCAATGGTTTATACACCTGTTTGAAATGATGGTCTCTGCTTCTCTTCCTCCACTTCCTCCTTCCTCCACCCTCTCCTCTCCCTCTCCTCCTGCAGCCTGCCTCCACAGGTGACGACAGGGCCATGTGCTTCACCTGCAGCGTGTGTCTGGTCTGCTGGGAGCCCACCGATGAACCATGGTGAGAAGACACACACGCACGCCTGCTCACACCCCTCCCCCCCTCCCAGTTTACAGAACACAGGATTAGTCATCGACAACAGACGAAACGTCATCCGTTTGTTGAAATCCATCGCAGCAGATGAATATTCATGACCATGTGGTGCCACAGTTAAATATGTCAACCGACTCGGTAACCGCCTAATCCGGGTCTCCCCTCGCGCTCGCCCGCCCTCCAGGTCCGAGCACGAGCGTCACTCCCCCAACTGCCCGTTTGTGAAGGGCGAGCACACCCAGAACGTGCCCCTGTCCGTGACGCTGGCCACCAGCCCCGCCCAGTTCCCCAGCCCGGACGGCTCGGACAAGATCGCCTGCTACGGCTTCGGCAGCTGCCCCCACTTCCTGGCCGCGGCCACCAAGAGGGGCAAGATCTGCATCTGGGACGTCTCCAAGATGATGAAGGTAGGGGGGGGTTCCTTCGTGGGGGGGGAAGACCGGGGAGAGGGGGTTTGTATATGCAGGGAGGGTCTGCAAAGGTTGTATCTGTAGGGAGCGTCTGATAAGTCGGGTGCGACTCAGAATCTGAATGGGTTTTATTTGCCTTGAAAGTTCACACAGACACGGTATTTACCGTGGCAGCAAGGTGCATACATGAAACATATACGAATCTTAAATAAGTAGTGTACAAGTCTAACGAATACTAAAGGTACAACTCATGAGAAGATGGTGTCTTAAGATAGCCCTGTAATACCTGAGGAGATATTTATCATAATGCGGGTAAAATATCAAGGGCTCGGAAATGATTATCGAGGAGTCTAGAAGGAGGTCATACCTGGAGGGGGCTAGCTGGACTCAGCGCTCTCTCGGTGTCTCGGTTCAGGTGCATCTGAAGTTTGAGATCAACCCGTACGACCCGGCCATCCTGCGCCAGCTCATCCTGTCCGGGAGCGAGCAGCCCAGCCTGGGGTCAGAGGCCAGGAGGCCCCTCCTGGCCTGGCTGGAGGAGGAGTCCAGCTGCTCCGACATCCCCAAGCTCGAGGGAGACAGGTACTACACACACACACACACACGCAAATGCTCACGCTTGTGTCCCGGCCTCACACAACAGACAGTTCCTCATTTCTACCCAAGGAGAGATCAGTTAGACTCAATTGTCTCCAAAAGATTTGTTTTGTTGAGCAGGGTTAAAATGGTCCTTGTTCATTCTGTGTCTTGCTCCAGTGACGATCAGTTGGAGGACTCAGACAGCGAGGAGCATTCCAGATCAGAGTCGGTGACCGGTAAGATTGTTCAATGCTTGGAATGTCACAGTACAATGCCATGGGAAACGGTTATCCCTTTTAGTGCTAGCATGGAGGCTGTGTGAAGATTAGAATCCCTTTAAGCAGTGTGTAACCCCCCCCCTCTGTTGTGTTCAGGCCAGCCGTCCCAGAGGGAGAGCATGGAGGTGAGCCTGGGCGTGACGGCGCTCAGCGTGCTGCAGCAGCCAGACAAGCTCCAGTGGGAGGTGGTGGCCAGCGTGCTGGAGGACACGGTCAAGGACCTGGAGGAGCTGGGCCAGAACCCCTCCCTGGCCCAGGCCAAGGCCCAAGACAAGGCCAAGGACAAGCCCACGGAGCACCACAACATTCCCTTCCCCTGCCTCCTGGCCGGAGGCCTGCTCAGCTACCGCTCGGCAGCCGGCACCCCCCTGGCCGGCCCGCCCCCCGCCCCCTCCCGCCGCGCCATGGACGGCCCCCTCAGGACTCAGGGCCTCGAGCTCGCGCACGCCGGCCCCGACCAGGGCCCCATGGAGATAGACACCTGTAACCTCCCCAGCGCCCCCCCGGACCTGGACTCCCCCACCCTGGCCGGCCCCCTCCCCGTCCCCCTCCCGGCCCCGGCGCCGGCCGTGCGCAGGACTATGCCCGTGCTGCTGCTGTACAGCATCAAGGAGGCGGACGACAAGTCCTCCGGCAAGGTGTTCGCCCAGATGAACAACCTGATGAGCAAAGGGCTCCACGAGGAGGGCTTCACCGTGCCCCAGATCATCGAGATGGAGTTCGACACCCACGAGCAGCTCCTCCTGCAGGACCCGCCCATCACCTACATCCAGCAGTTCGCCGACGCCGCCGCCGCCAACCTGGCGTCCCTGGACGCCGCCGACAAGTGGGGCTCGCTGGCGCCGCGCCCCGGCGCCCTGGTCCAGTGCCTGCGGCTGCCCCGGCAGCTGGAGGAGGAGAACCTCTACGTGGACTCGGTCACGCCGTGCTGCGACGGCGCGCACCTGCTGGTGGTGCTGCAGCCGTGCGGCGTGGAGTCGCTGAGCGCCATCAACCAGGTGGAGGCGCTCAACAACCTCAACCGCCTCCACTCCGCCCTCTGCAGCCGGGGCAAGGGGGAGCTCCACCCCCTGCCCACGCTCGCCAACGGCCTCGAGGCCCACCCGGCTGCCTCGCCGCCGCAGACCCCGCTCATCCTGCCCCCGCCCGACCAGCAGCAGCAGCAGCACCAGTCCAGATCTATAGGAGGGCTGGGGGGTGGGGGCTACCTGGCCCTCTACAAGCTCAACTACTCCACCCGCGTGGTCACGCTGGAGGAGGAGCCCGTCAAGGTGCAGCACATTCGGGACTCTCGCGACGCCGTCACCTCCCTCATCCTGCTCCCGCCGGACGTGCTGGACGGGAGGGAGGACGACAGCGAAGAGAGCCCAGAGGAGGGGCCTCAGTGCGGGCTTAAAAACGGCACAGGGACGGGGTCCTGCTCCGGGACTGGATGTGGCGGCGGCGGCGGGGGCGGCGGAGGCACGGCCGGAGCCGCTTTCGGTGCCAAGGAGAAGCAGAGGCCTGACGTGACGGGACTGGGCCACCTGGTGGTGACCACGCAGGCTGGGTACATCATGATCTTGGACCTGTGCACGCTTGAGGTCCTGGCTAAAGCGGAGCCCCCCAAGAAGGAGGGCTCCGCCGAGGAGACGGACCCCTTTGTCTCGGTCACCTACTGCTCCGGGACGGACCGCCTGTGCGCCTGCACGAAAGGTGAGAAGCAGCGGCCATGTGGTTTGTACACGAGTGGGAAGTGTTTGCTCACGGATGGTGGCGTGTGAATCAGTAGCAGCGTTTCATGGTTTTCTGTTGCCCATAGTGCCCGGAGCGAAACCTAAATTGTCTTTGGTGTTACTGTAATATGTTCCAATTCGGTGTTATCTCATCATGTAACGAGACGCCGCCGCAATAAGAACAGACAACGAAATCCTCGCGCGACGCGTGTATGGTGTGTTTTCGTGTCGTGATTGCGCCTGCCGTTGGTCAGAGCTGCGGTCCGTCAGAGCAGGTGTTACAAGGCCGTGTGTGTGTGTGCGCAGTTTACTTTCCTGTGTGTGTGTGTGTGTGTGGAAATGCCTGGTCTGGCCTGCCAGCTGTTTTCCTGTGTGAGCTCCAGGCGAACTGTCGAAGACGGCACGACGGAAACACGAGCTCTAACCGAATCACGTCGGCCTTTAATGTGTGTTAGAGAGGGAGCGAGCTGAGGGGAATCCCACACAGCAGAGGTGTAATTAAATCAATTTCTCCAGTGTTGCTGTAATGTTGTCTGGTCTAATCTGGGCTCCTGTTATCCACTCGGCCCCTTGGTACATGGTTTCGATGTCTGGAAAAACCTTGTTTCATGTTGGATTAAAGCTCATCTAATATTGGTACTTACGAAATGAAATGGTAAATGTGTCTGTTGTTGCATGTCAAGGCTAACAGGTCCCGTCCCTGTTTTTCAAGGTGGAGAACTTCATTTCCTTCAAATTGGAGGTGTGTGTGACGATATAGATGACGGCGACATTTTCGTCGACGGCCCCCTTTCTAAAGGGGTGGAACAGCTTCTGGAGGGAACCAAGCCCTCCTCCAATCCCTCAAGTCCAGGGATCACAGGTAGGCGGGGCTTACAGCCGTCATCCAATCACCACCTCTCTGCACCTTCTATTACCTTCCATATCTTCTTATATCTGCTGTTCACCCCTCTCCTCCTCCTCTCCAAATAACAGAATGTCTGATGCCCCAGTTCTATGGCCATACGGTCATTGGAGTTCTGTATACTCACATTGTGTGCTTAGAAGCCAAGATGGGATCTAACTAACTTTTCTTTGCGAGTCACATGCTGGTCCGACATGGGTTTTGTCCACTCGGGACCGTGAGAAAACCCAGCGTATGTTCAGCTTCAGAGTTGGTAATATGTAACTGTCTCCTGAACTTTGACTCCCTGGTACCCATTCAATATAAAGTCAATGTTTAAGTTCATGAAAGATATTCAGACACGACGACAAGGGAAAAAAGCACAGCGTTTGGTAGCCTCAAGGTGGAAGTACTAAATCTCCCCCCCCTTCCTTCTCTTCCTTCTCTCCACCCTCCCTTCCTTCTCTTCCTCCTCTCTTCCTTCCCCCCCCTCCCCTCACCTCTCTTCCTCCTCTCCACCCTCTCCCCCTCCTCCCCCCAGGAGTTGACCTCCTGGTGGACCAAGCGCTGGCCCCGGAGAGTCTGACGTCGCTGGTGGAGCTGACACGCTTCGAGACGCTGACACCGCGCTTCTCGGCCACGGTGCCGCCGTGCTGGGTGGAGGTGCAGCAGGAGCAGCAGCAGCGACGCCACCCTCAGCACCTGCACCAGCAGCACCACGGCGACGCCGCCCAGCACACGCGCACCTGGAAGCTGCAGACCGACAGGTCAGCTGAAAGAGTCTCTGTGTGTGTGTGTGTGTGTGTGTGGGGGGGGGGGTTGTGGGTTGGATATGAGAGAATTACGGAAGGTGATGTATGCGTGTTTGTAATGGAGATGGGTGGATGCACAGCCACCAGACTGGGAATGCTAAAGGATGCCAGATGAACTGGGAATGAGTTGCTATTCCTCAGTGGAAGGTTCTAGAATCGCACCATTGCTGGCAGTAACACGCCTGTCCCCTGTGTGGCTGCAGCTCCAGCTGGGACGAGCACGTGTTTGAGCTGGTGCTCCCCAAGGCCTGCATGGTGGGCCACGTGGACTTCAAGTTCGTCATGAATGCCAACATCACTAACATTCCTCAGATCCAGGTCACCCTGCTCAAGAACAAAGCCCCAGGGCTGGGCAAGGTCAACGGTGAGGATGTCGCGCGCTCACCGCGCACACACACACCACACCACACATACACACACACACACACACCACAGCACACACACCACAGCGCACACACCACAGCGCACACACCACACACACACACCACACTGCATACACATTCACACCGCACCACATACACACACCACTCACACCACACATTTACACACCCACACACACAAATACACACCACACCACACACACAGACATGAAAGTGGAGCGTGTGAACGGCGGCGTGGTGTCCCCCTGTGTGCAGAGACGGCCGTTGACAGACAGATCTCCTTCCCCCTATCCCACGTCCTCCACGCCAATGGCGAAAGGAACGGCCAGCCCCTCCTGCACGACTTTGCCGAGGACATCCAGTTCATGGACATCGAGGAGACACCAGGTAGAAGACTCTGAGCCTGGCGTCTGTGTTAAACGGATGATTAGGGACCGTTTTGGGGCACACAGGGTGGTTCAGGGTGCCAGGTGACGGAAGAAGACCTTGGGTAGAATGGCCGATTATATCCCCCCCGAACCCCCATTGGGTTTGGATCCATTAGTGGCAGATTGGGTTGCCAGATTTAGAATGTGAGAACCCTCGCTGCTGCCCTTGGTAAGGATCTGAGTCATTCCGGCCAGGCAGAGTAGGACCCAGTGAGGGGACACGGTGCCCTCCCCGTCCCTAATCCCCCCCCACCCTCCCTTCCTCTCGTCCACAGGGTCCAGGCTGTGCACTTTCTTAGAGGACCATAAGGAGGACATCCTGTGTGGGCCTGTGTGGTTGGCCAGTGGGCTGGACCTATCAGGACACGCCGGCATGCTTAGCCTCACCAGCCCCAAACTAGTCAAAGGTAACCATCAACATGAACGAAATGGTGTTAAGTCAACAGCATGTTGTCTGTACCTCCCATGTTTGTTCATATCTACAACCCCGGCATAATTCTGAATGGCATAGATGTGCGTTTTCTCTTTCCGACTGTCCTTTTTTTTTGAGCGACACCAGCGACAGCCAACCAGCCCACACGCTCACAGCCCCTCCCCCTCGCCTGTGTAACCGTGCGTAACCGCTGTTGGGTGTTCTCTCAGTGTGGCTCTCCTTGCGTGTCCCTCTCCCTGCAGGCATGGCGGGGGGGAAGTACCGCTCCTTCCTGGTGCACATCAAGACGGTGAGCGACAAGGGCATGGAGGACAGCCCGCGGCCCGTGGTGCGCATGCCCGCCGCCAAGCCCCAGAGCACCAAGGCCCACTCCCTGTCCACCCTGCTGCAGAGGGCACAGGCCTCCAAGGTGCGGCCGCTACACCAGCCACGCTGACAGACCCC
>NC_085023.1:11726463-11818963 GCF_963692335.1 Osmerus eperlanus
GACAAGTCCTGTTGTGTCTGCAGGAAAAGGCCTCCACTTCCAAAGCTGACCCGCCCACCTCATCCAAGAAGCCTGACAACCTCCGAGGCTGCGACCTGCTCCAGGAGGTGTCCGTCACAATCAGAAGGTTCAAGAAGACCTCCATACCCAAAGAGAGGTAAGACCAAACGTTCTGTGTCTCTGGGTGAGACAGTCACCCAAATGCCTACAGACTTGGAGGACCAAACGACTACTGAATATGGACATCTGTGTGAACAAAGTCATTATTAACGATAGAACTGGAAACTGTTCAGCTATTAGGCTTTTTTAGCGAAAAAGTCATGTTTTTTACCTGTTGATGTAATAAAGCAGATGTTGAAATTGAGATTAAAATACAATATATTATTATATATAATATTAAAGATCACCAGCAGGCAGACTTGACCTCCCAGTCGTCTCCTTAACTGTCTCCTCCCCTCTTCTCTCCCCTCTCTCTCCTCCAGAGTCCAGCGCTGTGCCATGCTTGCAGTTCCTGGACTTCCATGAGAAGCTGCTGAGTGGCCTGTGCAAGCGGGCGGAGGAGGGGCCGGGCACGGAGCACGCCCAGAGCCTCACATCCTGGACATCCTGTGCTGGCTGGCGGGGGGTCTACTCTAACGGACCCTGCAGGTGGGGCCAGGGAGGGAGCAGGAGGGAGCCAGGGGAGGGAGCAGGGAGGGGGGCAGTGAGGGGGGGCAGAGAGGGGGCAGAGAGGGGGCAGAGAGGGGGCAGAGAAGGGGCAGAGAAGGGGCCAGAGAAGGGGCAGAGAAGGGGCAGAGAAGGAGGGGCAGAGAAGGGGCAGAGAAGGGGCAGAGAGGGGGACTGGATCACACATCGTTATTGTATATTTTGGTTGTAAATCTGTAGCGGGTTTTACATGTTGTAAGACTGTTTGTTTACCTTTTTCAGTTTTTTAAGGCATTTTAATGTTATACTGAATGAACGATGGCTGTAGTTAGAAATGCGATACACACATTGATTTAATGCTTGCACTGGTGGATTTATATTAAGATAAGAGATAAGCTAGCACTTCATTACAGATCCATTTTGGTCTTACAGCAGCCAGAAAGAAAGATGGAGATGATAAAGTAAAAAGAATACAAGGACAAATGATACACTGAACACAAAAACAACAAAGGTTTTTTACTTTTTTACTTAAACAAGTAAAATTTAAGACAGACAAATGAAAAACATAAACAAAGTCGAATTGCCAAAATCAGCTGTGAATCAAATCATCAACACTAGATGTAACCGACAGTTAGATGATGGTTGGAGGGTGCAGATCAGAGGGGGGTCCCAGGTGCTGTTTTACAGCCTGATGGTTGTAAGACTCCTGGAACTGTTGTAACAGGCTGCCGTCCGCCACGCAAAAGTACTATTTTTCACGAATTATCAATGACTAATTTAAATATACGTTTGAAATGGGTTTGCATTAACAGTTTTTTTTTTTTTGTCTTGTCTTCACAGCCTGAGAGAAGGGAAAGACGGTTTGTTGACGAAAACAAGGAAGAGACTCACAGACATCGTGCGCGTCTGCTTCTTTGAGGCTGGAAGGAGCATAGCCCACAAATGCGCCCGCTTTCTTGCACTTTGTATTAGGTGAAGAACTCCACACGAACCATAACCATCTCAAACCGTCCATTTTTTTAATCGCGTGACGTTTCTACGCTGTGTTTGCATTTTGCTGATGTAACTGGTTTCCGCCCCCACAGCAATGGGAAAGGAGACCCGAGTCAGCAGGGTTTTGGCATGGGTCTGCTGAAGGCCCTGCTGGACAATATGCCTTACTTGCCTGCAGCAGCGACAGGTGGTGAGTAGCTGGGTTGTCTGAACCCATTTCAGCTTTTAGCAAGAAGCTCTTTGTGAGGATCTTTCAGTAGATTGTATAAGAAGTGGTATTGCACTCTAAAGAAGCCAAATGGACTCACATCTCCCTCTCTCACCCTCTATCTCTCTCACCCTCTATCTCTCTCACCCTCTATCTCTCTCCCCCTCTATCTCTCTCCCCCTCTATCTCTCTCACCCTCTATCTCTCTCCCCCTATATCTCTCTCCCCCTATATCTCTCTCCCCCTCTATCTCTCTCCCCCTCTATCTCTCTCCCCCTCTATCTCTCTCCCCCTGTATCTCTCTCCCCCTCTATCTCTCTCCCCCCCTATCTCTCTCCCCCTCTATCTCTCTCCCTCTGTATGTCTCCTCTTGCCTCCCCTCAGGGTCAGTGTTTTGGTACTTTGTGCTGCTGAACTACGTGAAGGATGAAGACCTGGCGGGCTGCAGCACGGCCTGCGCCTCTCTCCTCACCGCCGTCTCCCGGCAACTTCAGGACCGCCTCACCCCCCTGGAGGCCCTGCTGCAGACCAGGTGGGCACTAGGACCAACACATGTGTTTACCTATTGATAAATAATAATAATAATTCATAAAATAATTGGTGAAACTAATATAAAACTAGTTGCGAGCTCTCTAGTTTTTAATTTTCCCCCCCAGAAAAGCAACCTTTCTAGTTTCAAGTTTTATCTTAAAACAACCTAACATCAGAGAGAAGCATACTTTCAGGTCAGGTGAACGTGTGTTTGTCTCCCCCAGATATGGCCTGTACAGTTCCCCGTTTGACCCTGTGCTGTTTGACCTGGAGGTCAGCGGCTCCTCCTGTAAGAATGCCTTCAACAGCAGCATCGGGGTCCAATCTGACGAGATCGACCTGTCCGACATCCTCTCAGGTCCGCGCACACACGCACCCCCCTGTCTAGTAATGAGAGTAGTCCTTTATACTCATCCTACTGTGTTCCAGAATGCTCGTAATTCCACTATCGTAACCATCAAAACTTGGACGTCACCGTAGCTGGGTGTATAATATGTATTTCTGTGCTCAAGTCCCAAAACCCAAATTTGGATCAAACAAGACTGAGATGCGAATGGTCTTTAACCCTCCGTTGTGAGTCTGTGACTGAAACCAACGTTGTGTGTGTGTGTGTGTGTGTGTGTGTGTGTGTGTGCGTCTTAGGGAACGGCAAGGTGAGCAGCTGTACGGCGGCCGAGGGCAGCTTCACAGCCCTGACGGGCCTGCTGGAGGTGGAGCCTCTCCACTTCAGCTGCATCTCCACCAGCGACGGCACCAGGGTGGAGAGGGACGACGCCAGCATGTTCACAGGTACGCCTCTCCCCCCCTCCCCTCCCTCCCCTCCCCTCCCCTCCCCTCCCTCCCTCCCTCCCTCCCTCCCTCACGTCACATGTCCATAAACCCCCTGCCTCAGCCTAAGAAGTGTTCCCCACCTGCAGTGTTGTCACACTACTAAAATGTACTGATGCTTGTCTTAAAGACAGTCGTTTTAATCACTTCTGTTCCACAGCCTGTTTTGACACAGACAAGTACTGTTGTTTTTCATAAAATACCAGTGACCGTTTACAGTTTAACACCACCCAGCAGTCTGACCTTGTTGACCTTAACCCCTCCCCCTGCAGTGAGCACGTTCGGGGTGACCCCAGCGGTCGGAGGCCTGTCGGCGGGCACGGTGGGCGAGGCGTCGACGGCGCTGAGCTCGGCGGCGCAGGTGGCGCTGCAGTCGCTCTCCCACGCCATGGTGTCTGCAGAGCAGCAGCTGCAGGTGCTGCAGGAGAAACAGCAGCAGCTGCTCAAGCTGCAACAGCAGGTCAGGGACTCCAGCACCTACACACCCTCCCTGACCCCGGTACACAGCACGCACGTTCTCAAACACACACGGTAGTTCATTAAATAAACGAAATTAAACGGGGCTATCCTATTTCTATTCCCCGCTCGTCTATCGTCTGATCTCGCAGACCCTCGTCTTTGTAGCTCCTGAATACGCTTCCACGACTCTTTATGGTCGCGTTCCTTTTTAAGGCTAAAGCGAGTTGAAAGTGGCGTTGCCGTGTGCAGCGTGCGCCGTCGCTAGCCTAGTAGTAATCCTCTGGTGTGTTGGGAACAGAAGGCCAAGCTGGAGGCAAAGCTGCACCAGACCACATCAGCAGCGGCCGCCGCCGCCTCCGGCGTGGGCCCCATCCACAACTCGGTGTCATCCAACCCCTCGTCGGCGCCCGGCTTCTTCATCCACCCCTCCGACGTCATCCCGCCGACGCCCAAGACCACGCCCCTCTTCATGACCCCGCCCCTCACCCCGCCCAACGAGGCGGTGTCGGCGGCGTTCAGCGCCGAGCTGGCCCACCTGTTCCCCGGCTCCATGATCGACCCTCCGCCCGTCAACCTGGCCGCGCACAAGAACAGCCAGAAAGCCAAACCGGTTAGTTTAGGCACTTTGTATAATGAGCCTCGTACAACACGTAGAATGTTCCGGTAATAGTCTATGTAATTATACTGATAAAGTGGGATACAGCGCGTTACGGATTGAGCAAAATAGCCCTGTTCATTTGACATTCATGGCCTTTCTCATGTATTATTTAGGCAGCGGCTAACTATCTGTCTGTTGTTGTTTGTCCCAGAACCCCATGGGCAGTGGTTTGGCGCTGGCCATCTCCCAGGCCTCGCACTTCCTCCAGCCTCCCCCACACCAGTCCATCATCATCGAGCGCATGCACTCTGGTAAGAGCCAGCTGCCTCCATGTCTCTTCACGCCTCCTCGCGCTAGAATCAAGGGCGCTTCCCAAACCGCTTCTCGTTCTGCAGTTCAGGTTCCTGTTCATCCTCACCCTCTGGCCAGTTCTCTTGCCAGAACTCTGAGCGCACTTGGACATGCCCCAGAGTTTAATTGCTTTCATTTCCGTGCACATCCCATTGCCTTCCGAGAAAGCGGCAAAACCCCCCAGGGCGGTTGGTAGATGACCAGGTATATTTCCACCTCTCCTGACCAGCGTCCGTACGGACTGATTTAACATACCTCTACCCGTTCGTCCCAGGAGCACGTCGGTTTGTGACCCTGGACTTCGGCCGCCCCGTTCTGCTAACCGACGCCCTGATCCCCACCTGCGGCGACCTGGCCTCCCTGTCCATCGACATCTGGACGCTGGGCGAGGAGGTGGACGGCCGCCGGCTGGTGGTGGCCACGGACATCAGCACCCACTCCCTCATCCTGCACGACCTGCTGCCGCCCCCCGTCTGCAGGTTCATGAAGGTGCGTGGCAGAGAGGCCGGCTCCGCCCCCTCCCCCCCCCCCCCCCTTTTTTGGGTTTTTTTTTTTTTTTTTTTTTTTTTTTTAAACATCATCTCATCCGAATAAGAGAAACTATGTGAAGATAGGATTCATTTAGTTTGTCTTGTAGAAAGAAGGCACTTTTTTGGGGGGGTCAGCTAAGGTTAGGGCAGTGAGCAGGTCTTTTTTTAATAGAGGCGGGTCATCAAGGGAGCCACGCCTCAATGCTAACCCATCACCTCACCCCGCTCTCCACCAGATCACTGTGATTGGACGCTACGGCAGCACCAACGCCCGGGCCAAGATCCCGCTGGGCTTCTACTACGGCCACACCTACATCCTGCCCTGGGAGAGCGAGCTGAAGCTGATGCACGACCCGCTGAGGGGAGAGAGCGACGCGGCCAGCCAGCCGGACGTGGACCAGCACCTGGCCATGATGGTGGCCCTGCAGGAGGACATCCAGTGCAGGTACGAGCACACGCCTCGTTCACGGCACGGTGCCTCGTTCACGGCACGGCGCATTCAGCTTCTCCCTCATCTCCCTGGAAAGGAGGGAGGCGAAATTCGAGAGGCGATAATGGTCTTAGTGTCTCCAGAACAATAAACCAGACTCGAGATGAGAAACGGTCACACATTAAATGTCTCGTAATTACTGGATAAGAATCCCCCGAGTTTTCCCCCATACAGTCTTTAATATGAAATACAATATTACATATTCAAATCTGCAAAACCATTCCTGCTCATGTATAGCCTCCGGCTTGCCGTATTACAAAGGTTTATGCAGCTCCTGATTGGATTTTATTTTATATCCCTTTGTATGTTGAGCCTGTTTGTCAGATGGTGAAGTTAGCCCTTCGGGCTGCTTCTTCTCACTTCTACAGTATGAAAGCAATGTATCTGGTAGCACGTTTGGCTGTTTTGGACCCGGACCTTGTTAAATATTAATCGAAACTCAACTAGTTTCGCTTTCTATTTCACGATTCTTACTCAGAGTTGTAATAAGCCAAGTTGGAGATGCAACACAGTCTCTACCTTTTGACCTGACTCCTGAATGCATGACTCCCTCTCACCTGCCTTCCCCCCCCCCCGCGCCCGACCTTAGGTACAACCTGGCGTGCCACCGCCTGGAGACCCTCCTGCAGAACATCGACCTGCCGCCCCTCAACAGCGCCAACAACGCCCAGTACTTCCTGCGCAAGCCCGACAAGGCGGTGGAGGAGGACTCGCGCGTCTTCTCCGCCTACCAGGACTGCATCCAGCTGCAGCTGCAGCTCAACCTGGCGCACCACGCCGTCCAGAGGCTGCGTGTGTCCCTGGGGGTGGGCCGCATGCTGCTGCCCGAGCCCTACGACCCGCGCCAGCTCATCCACAACTCGTCCACCGAGCAGCTGCGCACCATCATCCGCTACCTGCTGGACACGCTGCTCAGCCTCCTGCACTCGTCCAATGGTGAGAGGGGGGAGGGCGGGGCAAGGGCAGTGTGGACTTGTGGGAAGGTGGCACACGAGACAGTCACTCAGGAGCGCTTTGCTGAAGTCATTCCGGGTTTATTTTCGACTCGTCACCGAGGCATGCTTGTCTATCTTATCTGAGTTTTCCACCAGACACACGCACACCGTTTCATCAATACCCTTCAAGCGTCAGAGAGAATAAAGCGATATCCCAGTGCTCCTGGCGCTGTCCTACGTCAACACCGTCCCTGAAGCCGACTCGTGAATTTCAATGGCGCCCTTCTCCACCGAGGAAGGGGCCTTCGTTTAATGAGCTCCATTGTGGAGGCTCCTTACTCCCAATGACTGTGGAGGATCGCGGAGGTTTTCAAAACCGCCTGACAAGCTTCGCAAATTGCCCGTTGATTTGGATTGAGCAAATTTGCTTCGTCTTAACTTGTTTTGAAATGTTTTCCCCCCCGTTGCGTCGCATCGAACGTGTTAGTGTTCGTCGGTTCTTGGCGGCAGAATGACTTTCTGTTTTACTGGCCTCGAATAATAAGCGAGTGTTTGTTGGGTTTCAGATTCAAACGCCCACTCTCGCCTTTTCATTCGTTACACTTTTAATCCATCTCTCCGCCTCTCTCCTCTTCCCACCCCACAGGCCACTCTGTGCCCTCGGTGCTCCAGAGCACGTTCCACGCCCAGGCCTGCGAGGAGCTCTTCAAGCACCTGTGCATCAGCGGCACGCCCAAGATCCGTCTGCACGCCGGCCTGCTGCTGGTGCAGCTGTGCGGGGGCGAGCGCTGGTGGGGCCAGTTCCTCTCCAACGTGCTGCAGGAGCTCTACAACTCGGAGCAGCTGCTCATCTTCCCCCAGGACAGGTAGCCGCGTCTGGGCAGCCCGCGCTCTCCGCACCGCAGCATTCAACAGTCTGGATACGCCCCTCGTATTTGGTTAACTTCTGAGACACAATGCCTCCTGAGATCCCCACATAGACCTAGTAGAAGCATGTAGTCAATTTATACCTCTACGTTGTGAGCAGATGCAGTACGTCTGACAGCTGGTGTCCTTTTGTGTTGTGGAGATTGACCCCAATTCTCTCTGTGTCTCTCCAGGGTGTTCATGCTCCTGTCCTGCATCGGCCAGAGGTCCCTGAGTAACAGTGGGGTGCTGGAGGGCCTCCTCAACCTGCTGGACAGCCTGCTGTCCCCGCTGCAGCAGCCCCTGGCGGCCGCCCAGCGCAGAACCGAAGGTAGGGCCGGTCCGGAGAGGGGGTGGAGGGGGTTAGGATGGGGTGTCATTCCAGACACTGGTGGCGTGTAGTTTGTGTTTTACTGGCACGTGTGGCTGTGCATCTGTATTGACGTGTGTGTGTGTGTGTGTGTGTGTGTCTCTCAGGCGTGCTGGACATCCCCATGATCAGCTGGGTGGTGATGCTGGTGTCTCGGCTGCTGGACTACGTGGCCAGCGTGGAGGACGAGGCCTCGGCAGGGAAGAAGCACCTGGGGGGGAAGGACCGAGAGAGGACCTTCACAGGTAACATGGCTGCTGCAGTCCAGCTACCTACAGTCGCAGACCAGGGCAGATACTTTTTTTCCACCCCAAGTGTTGACAATTCTTTTTGTTTTAGATGTACTTTATCCCAGTGCATTACATTTGACTTTTATTCATTTAGCAGATACTTGTATCCAAAACAATTTCCAATTGTGCATTTAGTGCTGCAGTATTAAGTGGTTACTGCCAAGAAACATGTTACAAGACACAGTTCATACATTACAAGATACATTTTACAGAGACAATGATAAATACACAACACCACGTAAAACAGGCCCTGCAGCATGGAAGAAACTAGTTTCATACAGTTTGATACGTCTTGGTGATCGATGATCAGACCACCAAATATATATTTATTTCCCCTTAACCCCCCCCCCCTCCCCTCCCCCACTGAACACAGGGAACCAGTGGAGCTTCATCAACAACAGTCTCCAGTCCCAGAGCTCCAGCAGGTCCACCAAGGGCAACAGCAGTCTGGACCGCCTCTACTCGCGCAAGATCCGCAAGCAGCTGGTCCACCACAAACAGGTAACTGTGTCCCATTCCAGCACTCCGTTTAAACCACCCAGATATTTGCGTGTGTTCTGGTTTGATCTCTATAGATATTTTATGAAGGTTGGTCAAGCGGGTAGTATGCATTTTCTGTCAGCAGTTACAGCCCTGGCAAAGTCTTGCTAAACTATATTGTTCCTTTTTTTTTTTTTTTTTTTTTTTTTTGCTGTGGTTTTAATGTCGTCTATCGTGAAGTTAGCTTATCTTCATCCTAGTTTCCGTTCACACTCCCTTCACTCGCCCGTACTGAAAATGTCAGTCCGCAAATGCGTTTTAATACCCCCATAAACAATATCGAACACAAACTCATAAATATATATTTTTTTTTATCGGATGTTGTCCTCCGTTAACGACGCCTGCACGGCGTGACACGAGCCCGTGCAAGTCCCCGATGCAGGCCTCCCCCTTCCCATAACCCCCCCCCCTCCTTCCCCCCCCAGTGCGTGTATTTAATCATCCCTCTTTTTCATTGTAGCAGTTAAATCTATTGAAAGCGAAACAGAAAGCTCTGGTGGAGCAGATCGAGAAGGAGAAGATCCAGAGCAACAAGGGCTCGTCCTACAAGCTGCTGGTGGAGCAGGCCAAGCTCAAGCAGGCCACATCCAAGGTGAGGACACCCCACGCTCCGGACCTCGGCGACGCCAACTCAGTAAAAGACAACTTGATTTTCATTATTATTATTATTATTATTATGACGTGTTTTCTGTGAATGAAAGCCCCTGGTTCTTCCAAGGGTGGTGTTTCCCCAAAAGCCACAGATGAGCTCCTGTCTGTAGGGGCTTCGGGAGGAGACCTCGACAGGCCTTCCTAATCTCTCTCCTCACGTCCCCTGTCCGTCATACCTCCACCCCCCCTCACACGCACGCACCCCCACCCTCCCCTCCACCCTCGCAGCACTTCAAGGACCTGATCCGGCTCCGGCGCACGGCCGAGTGGCCCCGCTCCACCCTGGACACGGAGGCCACGGCCGCCAAGGAGGCCCCCGAGGTGGAGCCCCTCCCCTTCACGCTGGCCCACGAGCGCTGCATCTCTGTGGTGCAGAAGCTGGCCCTCTTCCTGCTCTCCATGGACTTCACCTGCCACGCCGACCTGCTGCTCTTCGTCTGCAAGGTCAGCGCCCACACGCTCGCTCGACCCTCGACGCTCAAAAGGGCAAATGGGGTGTTTTGTTTTTTGTGTCAGCTCTTGGTCGTGGCGACCATGACTTGTGTTAAGGGAGGTGGTCATGTTAATTATTTGACTATTTCTATGGCTCTGGCACTTAATCGTGTGTGTGTGTGTGTAAAGGTCTTGGCCAGGATAGCCAACGCCACGCGGCCCACCATCCACCTGTGCGAGGTGGTGTCCGAGCAGCAGCTGGAGCGCCTGCTGCTCCTGCTGGTGGGGACCGACTTCAACAGGGGGGACATCTCCTGGGGGGGCGCCTGGGCCCAGTACTCCCTCACCTGCATGCTGCAGGACATCCTGGCAGGTAGGTGGCGCTCTGCCCCCGCCGCCTCCACCATAACGCGGACAAGCTGTCGTCTTTTAAGACCTAACGACTGCGTGCGTCTTCTAGGGGAGCTGCTGTCGCCAGGCTCTCTGGAGGGGATGGATGAGGGGGCGGTGGGCGAGGAGGCGGGGGCCTCGTCGTCCTCGGCGGGGGCTGACTCGGACGACGCCATGCCCCAGCCCCAGGCCGTCCCCCTGGTGGAGACCATGGACGATGCCCTGGGGCCCGATATCATCGCAGGTACACCCGGGACCTCTGTTTTCCAAAGTGCGTTGGTAGGCCCCGCCCGTGACCCCACCCCAGCACACTTTCCCCCCCCACACACACACACACCCACACGAATCACACACAGGCACCACACACACACTTCTGTTTCTATCTTGCCTTTTTGAGAAACACGACAGATGCATTTGTGTTTTAAATTGTTTTCCCTTTTTCTCCTCCCCTTCATTTTTTGCCGCATGTTGTCTTCTCTCCTGGGTTTATTTTGGGATGAGTTATGGTGCTGATATTCTGTGTGTTTTTTTTTTTAAAGAAGGATGCTGAAAGCTTTGCCAACCAGTTGAATTCTTATCCAATGACTGATTTTTAAATGTTTTTTTTAATGCCTATATAAGGGTTGCTTTTGTTGTATTTGGAGGGGGAGCTCAAACAATGAAGACATCTCGCCATTTATTTAGAAACTTAGTGATTGTATGGGTTGGAGTTGTGTTGTTAAAATGTTAGATATGGCAGACATTGGCTTGGGGACTGACTTCGGGGCTGTCTAAGCCTAACTTGATCTGATGAAAAAAATAGGAAGGGGAAAAAAATGGCCAGGCCTTGCCGACTAGCAGAAGGCATCGGGGTCCATTGTCTCATCTCCCCCTCGAAGGCGAAAAATAAATGTTTTGATCGGCCTTAAAATTGCCTAGTAACTTCCTAAATGAGGCCTCTGTGAGTTTGCTGGTTTTAGTGTGCTTGCTTGGCAATATTAAAGCTGTTTTCATTATCCAAAGGTGCTCCACCTCTGTCATCTTTGGAAAAAGATAAAGACATAGACTTTGACTTGCTACAAGACCTCATGGATGTTGATATTGATCCTTTAGATATTGATTTGGAAAAAGATCCGCTCGCCGCCAAAGTCTTTAAGGTACGGCCGCCGCATGTCTTCACTTGTGTATTTCTGTCCTGTGTCCCTTTTCTTTCTCCCCCTTTCGTTCATTTCTCTCTCTCTCTCTCTCTCTCTCTCTCTCTCTCTCTCTCTCTCTCTCTCTCTCTCTCTCTCTCTCTCTCTCTCTCTCTCTCTCTCTCTCTCTCTCTCTCTCTCTCTCTCTCTCTCTCTCTCTCTCTCTCTCTCTCTCTCTCTCTCTCTCTCTCTCTCTCTCTCTCTCTCATCTCTCTCTCTCTCTCTCTCTCTCTCTCTCTCTCTCTCTCTCTCTCTCTCTCTCTCTCTCTCTCTCTCTCTCTCTCTCTCTCTCTCTCTCTCTCTCTCTCTCTCTCTCTCTCTCTCTCTCTCGTTCGTTCGTTCGTATCGTTCGTTCGTTCGTTCGTTCGTTCGTTCGTTCGTTCGTTCGTTCTCGGTCTCCCTCTCTTGCCCTCCTGTTGCTTACGTCTCTTACATTTGTATTGAGTTTAGCATTGACAGAGCCCCCCTCCAGGTCACCTATTGAGGTCATGCATCATTTGAAGACCATGCACAGCTAGTCAGTGCAGTTCTGTAGCCAGAACGCCGACACCCGGTCTTCGGCCGCCGCACATCAAAAGGCAGCGAGACCCTACGCTGCAGAACCCCCACCCACTGGAACCTTGTTTCAGGCCTTGGCAACTTGCCGCAAACTCAATCGAATGTCGAGAGCGAGCTTGACTCTTTAGAACGTGTAGCGCTCTCCAGCTTTCCCTCTCCCTCTCCTTTCGGGAAAGGGACCGTGTCCTCCGCATGTGAACGAGTGCAGTCACACAGTGAACAGACAGCAGTACTGCGTTGGCATGCGTCCGTCTCCTGTGTGTTTTTAAAGTGGTAGCACTGCATGGACGTTGTAGTGTGCGGCTCCGGCGCACGGGGCCGTTATACCCGAGAGGAATGACTGCATTTGCGTTTTCGTCTCTCGACCTCCTCCCCCTCCCCCCTCACAGCCTATCAGCAGCACCTGGTACGACTACTGGGGCGCTGACTACGGTACGTACGGTTACAACCCCTACATCGGGGGGGTGGGGATCCCCGTGTCCAAGCCGCCGGCCGCTGCAGAGAAGCCCGGCTCCCAGAGTCTCTCCGTGTCCGTGTCTCAAGGTGAGGAAGGTCTCCCGCACACACACACACAACCCACCAGAGTCCCGCACAAAGGGCTTGTGATGGTGCATACCTGCTCAGGATGAGAGCACGGCTAATATCACAGCTCTCGCGCTAGATATGATATGATGATGTTGTAAGGATGCACCTGGAAATGTTTTCATGACCCCTCCCTCGCTCGCTCTCTCCCTCCCTCAGCGTTGGACGCCCGTCTGGAGGTGGGTCTGGAACAGCAGGCTGAGCTCATGCTGAAGATGATGGCCACGCTGGAGGCCGACTCCATCTTACAGGCGCTCACGTCCAACTCCCCTGCAGGTACACGCCTGCTCACGAACGCACCCCACCCGATGCAGTGTCTCGCACGTAGACGTCAAGTGTATGCTGCGTTTATCATGCATTACATTTTCTTTAGATGTAATAATAACACGCGCTCACACGACCGCATACTAATGAGAATGAAACACTGATGATGAGTTTTGACTGACATGACTTGTGCACGTTGACGCGAAGGGCTCGAGTCAACTCGTTTCACCAGGGTAAAGCCCGAGCCTAAAAACTATGTTGATGGCAACTCGACACCACTTGCCATTCGCTTACACAGCAATACCTGTGGTAACAATGTAACCCCCCCCCCCACACACGCAGTTTCCCAGGCCTCCAACGGAACAGATGATTCCTTGTTGCGGGGGCTCCACGGCTCCCCCCCGGCCAGCTGCCTGATGGTGCAGGCCTCGTCCATCCCCATGCTGAGCGCCTGCTTCAACAAGCTGTTCTCCATGCTGCAGGTGCATCACGTCCAGGTAAGCAGCACCGGCACAGCCCAGGCTCAGCCCCGCCTCTCTGCTTGTGATTGACGTCCCTCTTTCTCCACGCCTGCCCTTCCGCAGGTAAACGGTGTGACCGCGGAGGTAACACACTGTTTAGGATTAGGCTATTGTGTGAAATTGTCTTTTTCAACAACCAAAAAAGAGGTGTTTATTAAGTGATGAATGACCTGGCTAGAGGTCATTTAACGGTCATCCTTGTCTCTGTGTACAAGAGGGCGCTAGCAGCCTCGCCCCGCCCACAGTAGGGTGTTTCAGGCAGCCTGTGTGTGGTGCTCACTGTGTGGTTCTCTGTGTGGCAGCTGGAGTCTCTGCTGCAGCTGTGGCTCACCCTCAGCCTCAACTCCTGCTCCGGGGGCAGCGAGGAGAGCGGCTCCGACATCTTCTTGTTCAACGCCAGCAGAGTGCCCACCATTCCGCTCAACCAAGGTGAGAGCCGCACACACCTCGGGATTTTCCCGCCACTTTCTCCACTTCCTCAAGCACCTGGTTTCTTATCTGCCTGTGTTGTACCTCATTTCTATGTTTTTAGTTTGTTGACTCTCTCTTTTTGTGGTTGTGTCTGTCCAGCTTCCATCAGCAGTTTCCTGACGGTGCTGGCCTGGTACCCCAACACCTCCCTGAGGACCTGGTGTCTGGTGCTGCACTCCCTCACCCTCATGACCAACATGCCTACATGTGGTAGGTTCATCTCCCCAACTTAGGGTCCCACACACTGAGGGGGGTGGGCAATACATGTTATGAGACTAACAATGTTTAGAAAGCTGTGGGATTGAATTATAAACAAATATACACGGTACCAGTCAAAAGTTTGGACACATTTTCCCATGGGAACTTTTGACTGGTACTGTATATTATTCGTTTTCCAACCAAACGTCTCTCTTAAATGGAAAAACTGTGAATGCCAGGAAATCATATATATATATTTTTTTTTTTGTTGTTGTTGTCATCACCGTATGTGTGCTAACTGCACCCCCGTGCGTTCCACAGCCGCCAGCAACGGCATGGCCAGCGTCCACGAGAGCACGGCCCAGCAGATGGTGTCGGACTCCACGCTGGTGCACGTCCTGGTGCGCTTCCTGTCGGGCAGCAACCCCCACGGCACCAGCCAGCACAGCTCCCAGGTGGGGCCCACGGCCACGCAGGCCATGCAGGAGTTCCTCACCCGCCTCCAGGTGCACCTCTCCTCCACCTGCCCCCACATGTTCAGCGAGTTCCTGCTCAAGCTCATGCACATCCTGTCCACAGAGAGGTACGGGTGAGCCACCATCTTGTTTCTATCAAATCTTTTTTTATTTTCTTCCTGTAAATATGAGTAAATCCCCCAAATATGAGGGTGTTTATATCAAAAGTTAAGAAATGCTTTAGTGCCTTTTTGACGAGTTCCTTTCTTCTCTCCTCATCTTTTCCCCTCCCTTCCTCCCCCGCTCCTCCCAGGGGGCCCTTCCAGTCCGGCCAGGGTCCTCTGGACGCCCAGGTCAAGCTCCTGGAGTTCACCCTGGAGCAGAACTTCGAGGTGGTGTCCGTCAGCACCATCTCCTCCGTCATCGAGTCCATCACCTTCCTGGTGCACCACTACATCACCTGCTCCGACAAGGTGGTGTCGCGCAGCGGCTCCGACAGCACGGTGGGCGCCCGCGCCTGCTTCGGGGGCCTCTTCGCCAACATCATCCGCCCGGGCGACGCCAAGGCCGTGTGCGGCGAGACCACTCGGGACCAGCTGATGTTCGACCTCCTCAAGCTGGTCAACGCCCTGGTGCAGCTGCCTCTGTCGGGCGACCGGGAGTTCAGCGGGCGCCTGCCACCGCCGGGCAGCGGGGCGGCCGACAGCAGCGTCTCGGACGAGGAGAAGGTGTGCGGCAGCAAGGAGGCGCCGGCCGGGGGGTCCGCGGCCAATCAGGGACCGGCGGCGGGCGTGGCGGACCTGGTCCTAGCCAATCAGCAGATCATGAGTCAGATCCTGTCTGCCCTGGGTCAGTGTAATAGCAGCGCCATGGCTATGATCATAGGTGGGTACTTAATGGGATCCATTTGATTATCTCTCTCTCCCCCCGTGTAATTGTAAGTGCGTTTTTTAGATGGGATTTCATTGACGCGTGCGACAAATCTAGCCTCTCCACAAACGCCTCTCCTGAAGACCACCCCGCCACATATCTCGAGAAACAAAACGCTCACCGGCCGCTTCCGACTCGATCGATGACTCGCGCCCTTCCGTCTCTCCAGGTGCCAGCGGACTCCACCTCACCAAGCACGAGAACTTCCACGGCGGCCTGGACGCCATCTCCGTCGGGGACGGCCTCTTCACCATCCTCACCACCCTCAGCAAGAGGGCCACCTCCGTGCAAGTCATGCTGCAGCCCATCCTCACCTACATGGCCTGCGGCTACATGGGCAGACAGGTACTGCTGCCTTGCAAACGTGGTGGATCCACCTACTGAGAGTAGATCACAGAGCGTCCCGTGGTTTAACCACTGGAACACCGGTAGAACTGGTGTTCTACTAGTCCTTGATTATCTGGTGCAGTCCATATATGCACATTTGTACGTCGCTTTGGATAGAAGCGTCCGCTAAAGGAATATGTGTAAATTGGAGGATGTTTTTCTCATTCTGAGAATAGCCGTATGCTAACGTTTTCAATTTGGATACTTGGTGTCTGTAGGCCAAGTTTGTGTGTAGGATAAGTGACCTCGGGTCATTGAACTGACCTTGAGCAGTGTTCAACAGGGTTGGTACAGTGTTAGTAGATGGTTGTGTACTGTGAAGTCTCATGCTCCACCTGTTCTCTCCCAGGGCTCTCTGTCGACCTGCCAGCTGTCTGAGCCGCTGCTCTGGTTCATCCTCCGAGTGCTCGACACCAGCGAGGCGCTCAAGGCCTTCCACGACATGGGTAACACACACACACACACACACACACACACACACACACAGAGTTTAATGGAGAAATAAAAAAGGAACGACTGATTCATGCATTTGTGAAACTCTGACAGACCAAACAATCAAAGGTGTGTGTGTGTGTGTTCTTCCAGGTGGGGTGCAGCTGATCTGTAACAACATGGTGACCAGCACGAGGGCCATCGTGAACACGGCCCGCAGCATGGTGTCCACCATCATGAAGTTCCTGGACTCGGGGCCGGGCAAGGCGGCGGACGGCAGCCTCAAGGCCCGCGTGCTGGCCTCCGAGCCGGACAACGCAGAGGGGCTCCACAACTTTGCTCCTTTAGGTACGTCTGCTACGCACCACGCTGCCTATCTGATCTAGAAGGTTCTGTATCCATACAAACATGTATTTGGACCTTGCTTTGTGTAAAAGCGTCGGCTAAATGACTAGAATTGAAATGTAAATATGGGGTTATAGGACCAGACTGGTCGTGTTTAGGTATTCCCTCCTAATATATATGAAACGCCTCTGGAAAGTATTAATACGTAACTAAATTAAACGTAAACATCACATTTTTTCCCTTCCCCCCTCTCTTAAACGCTCCGTCCCGTCTGTCCCTCCCCAGGCACCATCACCTCCAGCAGCCCCACCGCCCAGCCCGCCGAGGTCCTGCTCCAGGCCACGCCCCCTCACCGCCGCGCCCGCTCGGCCGCCTGGTCCTACATCTTCCTGCCCGAGGAGGCGTGGTGCGACCTCACCATCCACCTGCCCGCCGCCGTGCTGCTGAAGGAGCTCCACATCCAGCCCCACCTGGCCTCGCTCGCCAGTGAGTCCCCTCCCCGAGCGGCGCTCCGTCAGCCTCAGTGGCCGAAAGCGTCTCCCCCCCTCCGTCGACAGGCTTCCCGACGCCCTCCGTGCTGTTCCCCCCCCTCTGTGTTCTCGACTCGCGTGTTCCCAGATGTCCCCCAAGTCGATGAGATGTGTCCTTGAGTGGAAATAAGGGTGCAACGTGGATTTTTTGACATTCGTCCTGCATCTTGTTTGTTCCCTTTCTCTCAATTACGAGAAAGTGCCCCGCCGTTCCTTGTTCTACACTGCCACAACTCTCTTGACCAAAATCGAATTTAGTTGGGAGAAATAAAAAAAAAAACACTTACCTCAGGAGACTGCCGTTATAAAACTGCTAAAATGGCCAACATAAGCGCTTAATCTTGTGATTCAACTTCTTCTTCTGTTAATTTGGTTTTCCTCCTCCTCTCTGCCCCCCCCCCCACCCCCAGCCTGCCCGTCCTCCGTGTCGGTGGAGATCAGTGCCGACGGGGTGAACATGCTGCCCCTCTCCACGCCGGTCATCACCAGCGGCCTCACCTACATCAAGATCCAGCTGGTGAAGGCGGAGGTGGCGTCGGCCGTCTGCCTGCGCCTGCACCGCCCCCGGGACGCCAGCACCCTGGGCCTGTCCCAGATCAAGCTGCTGGGCCTCACCGCCTTCGGGAACACCTCCTCGGCCACGGTCAACAACCCCTTCCTGCCCTCCGAGGACCAGGTCTCCAAAACCAGGTAACGGAGAAGCCTCCGAGGGGAGAGGGAGGGGGGGAGCTTTTGCTGATGTGTTTGGGGTCCCTTTTTTTGTTGTTGTTGCATTTCTGACTATTATATGACAAATTTCCTATGTGTAACCCCGCCTCCCGCCTCCCTCCAGTATCGGCTGGCTCCGCCTCCTCCACCACTGCCTGACCCACGTCAGCGACCTGGAGGCCACGATGGCCAGCGCGGCCGCGCCCACCGCCAACCTGCTGCAGACGTGCGCCGCCCTGCTCATGTCGCCCTACTGCGGCATGCACTCGCCCAACATCGAGGCCGTGCTGGTGAAGATCGGCCTGCAGTCCACGCGCATCGGCCTCAAGCTCATCGACATCCTGCTGAGGAACTGCGCCGCCTCCGGCACCGACCCCACCAGTACGTAGCCAGGCAACGCACGCGTGGCGCTCCTGGGGATTTGGGGGACGTTCCGTGTTACCGTGTTTGTTTGACATTTGGGTCATTTAGCAGATGCTGTAGATATGGGTACATTGGTTGTTACATTGGTTCCGTAACCATTGTGATGGGTTTTATTCGTTTGGGTAATGAGTCCCATTGTAAGGGTTAGGTGGATGGTTCCTCGCACGGCTCCGGTTCTGGGTTTGCTGCTCGTTCATGTTCATGTTCCTGGATGTTCTGCGCTTGACTGGTCGTGCCTGTCTCGGTTTCAGACCTGAACAGCCCTCTGCTGTTTGGAAGACTCAACGGCCTCTCCTCAGACTCCACCATCGACATTCTCTACCAGCTGGGAACCACACAGGACCCCGGGACCAAGGACAGGTACACACCACCCTCTCTCTCTCCTACAGGCCTACTGCTTACATCCTATGAGAAATGATTGTAAACTGAAAGATGTATTGACTTGGGTTTTGCTGGCCAGGCGCAGAGAGAGTTTTGATCAACTCTCCTTTAAATTGTCCCCTTTTTGTGTTTTGGAGATCTTCAACTTACTTTAACTGAAACACTGATGTGATCTGTTAATACAATGAATAGCTAGAATGGTTCACTTTATGAAAAGAGCAGTCATGGCCACCAAAATGTCTTACTTTATCCATCAATCCAGAGATGATTAATCTGTGTTGGTTGTGTCCCCTGCAGGATCCAAGCCCTCCTCCAGTGGGTCCACGACTCGTCCAGAGTCGCGGCCCACAAGAGATGCAGCCCCGTGGGCTACATGGGCCCAAGCTCCTCCTCCTCCTCCTCGTCGCGGGAGTACGGCCTCCTCATGCCCTCCCCCTCCCACCTCCACTGCGTGGCGGCCATCTTGTGGCACAGCTACGAGCTGCCGGTGGACTACGACCTCCCGGTGCTGCTGAACAGGGAGCTCTTTGAGTGAGTAGAGCTGGCGAGCGGCGACCCGAGGCGCAGGCACGCGGGCCGGTTTTGCGACGGCCCCGCGTCGTCACGCGGTACTTCGCCCGGCGCCGTGGCAACTCTTTGTCCTCCCCCGTCCAAGGAGAAAAGGAAGCAAGGCTTTTGTTGCTCAGAAGCGTCTGCGCTTTGAAGAGCGTTTTCTCCTGCTCTCGCAGCGTGTCCTCTGGGTGATCATTTGTTCCTTGTAGAATGTCGACGGGGCCTCTCTCTGATTGCTGTGCTTTCTGCTGGCATACTGTGCAAACACGAGTCGTGCGTGTCTGCTTTGTGATCCCTGATGTGAAAATACTCTCATGAAGTATTCATGTGTACGAAGTGAGAATCATGATGGGTGCTACCTTTCTCTTCCGGGGGCCCCGCAAATGGCTGATTCGCTTGTAAAGAAATGACTCGATAGAGGGACAGTTTTATTATGCTTTGTTCTTTGAAGATTAGATGACCTTTTTTTTGTGTTATTACGAAAATAATCTATGCTAAATCTCTGTTTGGCTGTTCCTTCTACAGACTGCTGTACAACTGGTCCATGTCGCTGCCCTGCACCATGGTGTTGAAGAAGGCCGTGGACAGCCTGCTGTGCTCCATGTGTCACATCCACCCGGGGTACTTCTCCCTGCTCATGTCCTGGATGGGCATCGTGGCGGCGCCCGCCGCCGCCCACTCCCAGGCCCAGCACCACCGCCTGTCCATGACCGACGACGGCAAGAAGCAGCACGACCTCAGCGCCACCGCCTCGGCCGCCGCCACGGCCGCCGGCCTCACCGACGACTCCAAGCACGCGCGGCCGCCCGTCAGCCTGTCCGAGTCGCAGCTGGCCACGCTGGCCGCCGCCTCGCAGTCGCCGGGGGCCATCGAGCAGCTCCTGGACTCTGGGCTGCCGTCGCTGCTGGTGCGCAGCCTGGCCGGGCTCTGCTGCGGCCTCCTGGCCAGCGCCGACCTGCCCCTGCCCGCCGCCGCCTCCGCCCAGGCCGAGCGGAGACACCACCACCATCACCACCACCAGCACCTCCATCACCCCCACTCCTCCTCCTCCTCGCAAGCGAGAGCGCCCCTGTCCGCCGAGCTAGCGGCGCCCGTGTTGCGCTTCTTGACCGAGGTGGGGAACAGCCACGCCATGAAGGACTGGCTGGGGGGCCCCGAGGTGAACCCCCTGTGGACGGCGCTGCTGTTCCTCCTGTGCCACTCCAGCGCCAGCGCGGGCGGCACCGCCACCCACGGCCACGCCTCCGCCTCCGGGGGAGGGGCCCAGGCGGCGGGCCCCAGCGGAGCGTGCTGCGCCCCGCCCCCGGCCCCGCCGCAGCCCTCGGGCTCGCGCTACTCGCTGGCGTCGTCCATGCGCAGCGGGGGGCTGACCACGCAGCAGAGGACGGCGCTGGAGAACGCCACGGTGGCCTTCTTCCTGCAGTGCATCTCCTGCCACCCCAACAACCAGAGACTTATGGCCCAGGTGTGGAGCCCCCCCCCCACTCCCTCCCCCTTTGTCGGTGTCCCCGTCAGATGGCTGGCGGATGGTTCCCGCCCTGCTTTCGATCATACTGTCGGATCTCCGTCGGAGTGACCTAACCTCTTCCTCCCCCTCGCCCCCTGCAGGTGCTGTGTGAGCTCTTCCAGTCGGCCCCCCAGCGAGGCAACGTGCCCGTCTCCGGCAACATCTCGGGCTTCATCCGCAGGCTCTTCCTGCAGCTCATGCTGGAGGACGAGAAGGTCACCGTCTTCCTGCAGTCCCCGTGTCCGGTGGGTCCCGCCCCGAACCTCCTGTGGCCAACACGGCTTCTCTTCCCGTCGGGGCGTTCGTCAAGGCCCTGCTTTAGTTGTTCCTCCCTGGTCGGCTCTGTTATTGCAGGATGGGTTACAGCTTGTGGTAGAGGTGGAAGACGGGCGCACTGGTGGTTTTGGTAGAGGGGGTCCACACCTGAGCAGGCGGTTACTAAACAAGAGTTTTCAGGCTCTGTTCCTGAACACGTTTCTAGTGTAATAAACCCTGGTGGCCACCAGGGTTTAGCACAACAGTAATGTGAATAAACGGAACACACGCACTCGCAGGCGTGCGCGTGTCACTTCCTCGCGCTGGTTTCGAGCGTATCGGGTTTCCCTCCTAATGTTAATGCCCTATAATTCACACTCCTCAAAAGATTTGTTGTCAAGAGAAGGATTTAGGGAGACATGACAGACATGACGTTAAAGGAGAGAAATTGGTTTCATCTGTCCCCAAAGCTAATTCCATTTGAACCTCGCCAGTCATCTCGTTGTCGTCATTACTCCCTGCTCAGCTTTTTAACTTATTTGTATTATTATTTTTCATAAATAGCCGCGTGCTGGGGTGTTAGGCTCAATTGACGGGCAAGCTGAGGGATGATTGTTGCCGGGCATACCAGGAAAACACGCTCCATCATGCCAGACAGGAAAATGAGCCGTTATTTGGGATCGAGGGCCGAATATCTTTTGAGATCATGTTTATTATGAAATCATCTGTTATTTGCAGGCTGGATATGAAGGGTGTATGTTCACCCACGATCCCTTTCATGCATGAATTGTTAGACCCAACAGTCAGGGCACATTTTTCTAGTAAGGTTGGGGGGGGAAACCTTTTTCCTTGGTGCCGAAAAAAAAGCGTAGACTTTAAAACCGACTCGTATCCCACATTTATCAAGTTATTTGGACTCTTTATTACAATATATAACTGACCTTTCCAGTGACTTGAGTGCGTCAGTGTTGAAATAATAACATCTGCACTTTGATATTTAAACCTCATGTCCGTCTGATCTCTATCTGGCTGGAGGAAACTTGACATTTATATTTGTCACGTCAATCAAATGCCACTAAACACTTATGATACTCCAAACAGGCCAAGCTCCGCTTTCCAAGCTGTTTCAGTGACGAAGAACATGATGTATGAAGCTCTTCTGATAGGAGGGTTCTCTTAAGTCCATTATCCAAAATAACTCTGTTCTGAGTCAATTAAACGACTTTCTCTTCAAGATGGCGTTGGCGCAGTGCCTTAGTGTGTGTGTGTGTGGGGGGGGGGGGGGGGGGCGGGGGTGGAGGAGTTAACCCCCCAGTACGAGGTCCTTCTGCTGGGCCATGGCCCTGGATCCTCGGCCTGTCGCTCAGAGGTTGCAGGAAGCAATAAATGTCGCCCGGGATGATGTGCACATGCAACATTCATTCCGGATGAGAAGCCTTGTCAACTCGTATAAAAGCAGAGGTAGAGCGATGAGCGGAGGGAGAGAGAGAGAGAGAGAGAGAGAGAGAGTAGTGTCATGTCGGAGTCAGAGTAACCCATGTCATCTTTAGGCAGGCTTCCATGTTCAACTGAAGAGATTGACAGTCCCTTCATTCGCAGGTTATTTTTTATTTGGACTTTTCAAGTGCTCTCCACGTCCTCGACATCGATGTCTCTGAATCAGTCTTGAGTGCGTCTTTCAACCCTTCGATGTCTTATCATCTCTCTCTCTCTCTACCCTCCTCAGTTGTACAAAGGACGCATCAACGCCACGAGTCACGTGATCCAGCACCCCATGTACGGAGCGGGACACAAATACCGCACCCTCCACCTGCCCATCTCCACCACGCTGGCCGAGGTCCTGGACCGGGTGTCAGGTACGTCCTCCTGCCGCGCCGGCCCTCTCGCGGCGCTCTCCTCCCTTTTCTCACGCGTGCATCAGAGCAGCGTTCCTATTGGCTAACCTGAACTTTTAGGATGGTGTGGCGTCGTGCCTTACGGCATCATCGTCGGCCCAATCGACGTCTTCGAAAAGCCAGCTTTGTGTTGGGGGGGACTTCAGTAAAGAGCGAGTAACTCTGTAGGACGTGGCACGGCATTGCACAAGCACACACTGGGGAGAAGTCTCCCTGTATCGTCAGGTGGTGCGAGCGTGTGTGTGTGTGTGTGTGAGTGTGTGTGTGTGTGTTCTACACTCCAGAGCCACCTCCCTGGCCCACACACCACTCACACAAGCAGGGAAACCACTCGACCAGCCCAGCTCACCATTCAAGCGTTTTATCCTCCCAGCCCTGGCTCCTTAAATTTGAAAAGGCAGACATATTTACATATTTGAAGGTAATGCGCCGTGTCGCCACCTCCCAGACTCCATCAGATGTGCCCAGACCCACGCATGCCGAATACACAGCAGATTCCAAGACCAATACTGTCTTTGCAAAAAAAAAGCACGGATGTTTTGTGAACAGAATCGTTCGTCATTCGTTATTCATAGCAAATATCTCTCAAAAGTTTATAATATTCGGATTTCAACATTTTGGGGGGTTTTGCTCATTTATGAGCGAAAAAACATAACGGCGGCATGGTAGTGTATCACGAGCTAGCTTCTGCTGTGCAGAGTTAACCAGCACAGACCCGGGGCCCGTTTTAGCTCCATGTCTTCCACAGCTCACCTGTCCCATCTCCGCCCACCTACTTCCTGTTTCTGCCCGCATCTCTAAAACACACACACACACACACACTTTCTATTCCTCTCTCTCTCTCTGGAACCCACATACAGGCACTGAGAACATGAAGCAAGCACACGGTACACTTCATAGTGTGTCGCCTCCCCCCCCCTCCCTCCAGCTCCCAGGGCGTAAACATGGACCTTTCCAGTCGACTGCTGCGCGTCCACTCACATTATTGGCAGCAGCGTGGGCTCGTTTCCGGAGCCTTCCCCTGTACCTGTAGCGCACCAGCAGGGGGAGATACTGAAGCTCTCTGAAACGGACACGAGTTACCAGAACGCGCTGCATCTTGCTAGTGTATCTATGAAACCCATAATTGTAAGCCTAGCTCTTTCTCATGAATAACTTCTCTCTCAACTAAATTCAAGCAGGCCAAATGATGTAAATCAAATGACTAAGTACCCCTTAATAAACAGAGCAGCATGTCATGTCTTGTATTCATTTAGCATTGGAATCGAATCTTGGAGCTTAAGGCATTAGCTGGTCATCCAGGTACTGGCAGCCTGGCTGCACAGCACCCTGCCCCTGTCCGGGTGTGTTGACCCTGGCCAGCCATCACCAGGCCTGCTGGTGATGAATGGCTCTCTTCCTGGGACCTTGAGAACAACAGATAGCAGCCCTGATGATAACCTGGATACAGAGGCCCCCCTGCCTCTGGAAGGCTCTGAGACCATGACGGCCCGCGGCGCAGCCTTGCTGCTGTTATTACTCGATCCTGGAAAGCTGGCTGAGCTAAAGCTTCGGTCTTCGATTGGGGTCCAGCCAAGTGGCTTCAGGCCTTGGGAGGGGCGGGGTTAGACGTTGGCGGTGGATGGGCGTTGCACTGGCCGAACCACCTCTGTTACAGTTCAGTCTGCCAGGGGTCCTCTTTGGAAATCAGGGGAAATCTTTGCTAGCGATGGGCCTCGGAATTGCTAATGTTATCTACTGACTAAGGCCGCCTTATCTGATCTCTGAAGAATAGATATGCTTGATCTAACTGTTGATGGCATCTGTTAGCCCTGTTGGCGCATACATTAGGCTTGATGTCAATACTTGTTGTTCAAAAAGGCAGCGGGCCCTCAAGGGTATATATATGTTATGACAATTAGCATCAATAGTTTCCTGACTGTATACGGCAGCTCCTAGACCCCTAGGAGAGAGAAGCAGCAGCCCAGAGCAATGTTTCCTGTCTCCTTTTCCCATCGACAATGTGCTTTTTCTCCTCCCTCTGTTCTTTTCTTTCTCTCACGCTCCGTCTCCGCCCCCCTTTCTATTGTCTCCCTTTCTCTCTCTCTCTCTCCCTTTCTCTCTCTCTCTCTCTCTCTCTCTCTCTCTCTCTCTCTCTCTCTCTCTCTCTCTCTCTCTCTCTCTCTCTCCTCTCTCTCTCTCTCTCTCTCTCTCTCTCTCTCTCTCTCTCTCTCTCTCTCTCTCTCTCTCTCTCTCTCTCTCTCTCTCTCTCTCTCTCTCTCTCTCTCTCTCTCTCTCTCTCTCTCTCTCTCTCTCTCTCTCTCTCTCTCTCTCACTCTCTCTCTCTCTCTCTCTCTCTCTCTCTCTCTCTTCTCTCCTCTCTCTCTCTCTCTCTCTCTACTCTCTCTCTCTCTCTCTCTCTCTCTCTCTCTCTCTCTCTCTCTCTCTCTCTCTCTCTCTCTCTCGCTCTCTCGCCCTCATCGCCCTCTCGCCCTCAGCCTCTCGCCCTCTCGCCCTCTCGCCCTCTCGCCCTCTCGCCCTCTCGCACCTCTCGCCCTCTCACTCTCACCTCGCGCTCCCTCTCGCTCTCTCGCTCTCTCTCTCATATATATATCTCTCCACGACAGACACCCCCAGCATCACAGCCAAGTTGATCAACGAGCAGAAGGAGGACAAGGAGAAAAAGAACCACGAGGAGAAGGAGAAGAGATGAAAGCCGACAGCGGCTTCCAGGACAACTACAGTGTCGTCGTGGCCTCAGGTATCCAGGCACTCATTTCTCCAGCCAATCCCTGTTAGCCACCAATCACCCTCGAAGCGCCGCTCCTAAGAGCTAATTAACTAGTTCATCAGCTTCAGTGCATCAATGGTAGAGGGCTGATAAGTTCAATATTTACACTAGACATACGAATAGCTATGAATAATAAGTTATCGTGGGTAAGCTCCTTTTATTGAATGGAATCCTTTTGATAATTCTGTAAGGAGAGGATGTCACAAAACATTGAAATGGATTTCAAAGCAAATATTGACCTGGATCGAATGAGTCCGGTTTAGTGTGAACTCCGTTTTAAAAGTGTGCATTTGTACACTGAGTTGTGTGTGTGTGTCCAGGTTTGAAGTCCCAGTCCAAGAGAGCGCTGTCCACCCCTCCCCGCCCCCCCTCCCGGAGGGGCCGCGTGATGAGCGACAAGTTGACCGCCTCCTCAGGTGTGGACCCCTCTGCCAAAACCATCAGTGTGCCTGTCTTCCACCTCTACCACAAGCTGCTCCCAGGTACTGGCCTCGCACACCACTGTCAGCTCCGCTTAGCTCTCGGGACTCCTCCTTCATTCGGTCGCACACTCACACACACTCACACTCACGTACTCTCTGTCGCACACACACAAACCTCTGGACAAATGCAGAGAGCAAGCCTATATATTCTCCGAAGAGGACCGTTGAGAAATATTTAAGCCGGCACAATTTCACACCAAAGACTTGATACCTACATAATGTAGAGGTATTTATTTTTGTATTTTAGCTGCACAATATAGTGTGACATTATTACTATTATTCAAAACGCTTCAAATTTGACTGTACATCCCCGGTACACAAATACACATATCCAATGCATCCTCCCCCCCCCCATACACACACACACCACCCTACGTTCTCCTCCACCAAGGGAAGTCTATCGATCCAGCCTACTTAATGAAGCTGTTACCTCTGTCTCAATCAATTCATCGAGCCCGTGCCTGTGTGCCCTTTGGCTGTGCCCCAATCAGTAGGGCCGTGGCCCCGGGGTGTCACGGTACACGTGCCGTTCCCTCCGCCCTGCCACTGTCACATCCTCAATTCGGCCTGTACTAGTCACTGCCAAACTGAATCGGGAACACTGAAGTTCCTAACACTAGTAGCACTCCAACCGATCGGCGGCCTCAAACTGTGGCGTCATCGGCGCACCGTTCCGACCACCGAACATCGTCCGCGTCATCTTTGGCACGTGCCGTCGCTAATATCTAGGTCACGTCCCCTCGTGCCGTGTACAGTAGCCGTCATGTATTCCTCCTCCCCCCTCCAGGTCAGCCGCTGCCGGCTGAGATGACCCTGGCTCAGCTGCTCACCCTCCTGTACGACCGGCGGCTGCCCCAGGGCTACCGCTCCATCGACCTGACCGTCAAGCTGGGCTCCAAGGTCATCTCCGACCCCGGCCTCTCCAAGACGGACTCCTTCAAGAGGCTGCGCACAGAGAAAGGTCAGCTTTTGGTGCCCCGGGGTCCCACGCACACGCGCGCACAGACCGTACACACGGTCGCGCTTAGCCACCTCGTCCACGTGCGATGAGAGAAACCCTCCACACACACACGCGCGCGCGCGCACGACTTCATCCTCCTCTCCAAAGTGCGAGCTCATCTCTCATATCCCTTCTGCTCTGCAGTTAGACCCAGGTCTGGTTAAGTGAGGCCCTGATGGCCCTCTCTGCACGCCTCCCCTGACAGCCCGTTCCACAGAGGGATGGATGGCTCCCCTCCCTCCGTGCCCATCCATCTGTCTCGGCAGCCGTGCCCATCTCCCCCCGCCACGTCCAAGCAGCCGCGCTCTATCTGGAAAGAGGGGGGGGTGGGGGGGGGGGGTGAGGAGGGGCATACACAACCAGCCATCTCCACACTCAGGCGGTCCTTTAGTGTTGAGTCATGGGGCCCATGTATTAAAAAAAAATACAAATAAAGAAGTATCCATTTCCGTGATGGCCGGAACCATTTTATTTTGATGGGAAGCTATAGTGGGAAGATGGAAATGTTCGAATGTATGTCAGATGTATTACATACTACTTAAAGGGCTGGGCCATAGGCATGGGGAATGGGTATAAGATGGAGTGGCTGCATCTAAATGGGTTTTGGCGTGAATTTACAGGCCGTTGTCTTTCGAGCCAGTTTCCCCCCATCCCGGGTCCTGTTCTTAATGGAGGTTATTTTGGTCTGGGGCTCTTACATCACCACCTCTATTAGACGTCTGGCTCGCAGAGGAAAGCTGCAATGCTTGATGGCTCCTGGAGTTTGCTGGTCTAGTCAGGTTTCTCCTACCTTAAGGCCCAGCTTGTTCCAAGCATATTTCAGCTTTTTGTTACTGGAGTAATATTAATCAAGGTAACATGTACTTTGAATATGTTTGTAGCAATCCTGGTTTCTCTAAGACATAGATGTATCTGTCTCTATTGTGACATGCATATTTTTTTATGTCACACATCCAACGTCTGTTTGATGATGTCAGCAGTGGTGAATGTGCCGACTAGGTCAAATCTTTTTAGCTGACCACTATTCCTACACACACACACACACATGGCACCTCGGCAGATTCCTACTGCAAAACAGGGTTCACACACTAACATTTTATACATGATCGAATAACATTCCTTCTCCCTTCATGTGGAAAATTGAGTTAAACAATGAGAATGTGTTCAATAATGTATCCATTCTTCTCTTCACCCATGGCTACACACAGATCACTACATGCCATCTCTTGGAGCATAATGAATGTTTTTTGTGTGTGTGTGTGTGTGTACGGAGGGAGAGCTGTGATTCCAGCAGGAGCCGTTTGTGTTGTTCTGCTGCGTTCACGGTTCTCTAGAACATGTTCAACTGCCACCGGCACAACACACAGCCATCCGACTGGTGTACGTAGCGAAGCACGACTCATAACCACCAGAACAGGGACAGCCAGGAAAAGCTAGCAGCTCATGCGAACCTGGTTGACACGGTCCAAACACTTGACCAATCCGGGACCACCATTCACCGCTTTTAAGTCCTCACCGTTCACCGAACCCAGAGAGGAACTGAAGGTGCAGTCCTTAGCTTGTGTGGTACTGGACTGGGCTGTACTGTACCATGTTGAGACATTGTCTGGAGAGACCCTTTCCTGCCGCTCCAGGCTAGTTTGGCCTATCAGCAAGCCCATGCCTGGTGGCACAGCTACAAAAGCCTGATTCCCTTTCTGCCAGTAGAGGATGTTGATTCTGCTCTGTCGCCTGTTTGCCTTTCCTCTTCCCCTAGCCGCCTGGTCCCCCCTCACAACTACACAACCACTCAGTCAGAGTTGTTTTGTTTAGTGCACCCCCTCCTCCCTGCATTTCATCTCTCTTTATAGCGCCATCCATCGTTTTGGAGCCAGCCCCTCGTCACTCGGGTCCAGTTCGACGACCTCAGTGTTGGTTTGAACCGTTTCGTCACTGTCTGTGTATCCACCTGACAGGGAAGACTAGCGACTTGTGTGTTCCTGAGGTAATAAAAAGCCCTCATGTCTGAAGAAAAGAGCCCAAGCTTCTCCGAGCTAATCTCGCCCTTAGCCCAGACACTAACCACCTGATTAGCTCAATCATTGTCTTCGTTGAACCAATTTACTTTCACTCCTCTCTGGCTCAGGAGTTCAGATAATTAGTTGAGGGATATAGATTAGAGAGTGGGAAGGAGGATAAGACTGCAAATGCCATGCACCAATAGTGCTGTTAGCTAGCTCTCCCAACGCTGCGCTTTCTGCTCCAGGACAAAAGGACGGATCAGGCTTCTAATTTGTGCGGACGTTTTGTTGTTGTTGAATGATACACATGGCACTATCCATATGAAGGCTCTTATCTTTTGAAGGAATTGACCCTTCAGGCTTACATTTCCTTCTGCTGTTGGCCCTGGCCCAACTGCATTATCTGCATTTATGGCTCACCTAGCCATTTCCCCAGAAAGCTTCCTTCTGTTTTCTGAAAACCAATCCTTCCGGAGGATTCTTTCCAGAGACCCCATTGAGGCTGTTAAATGGAGGGTAGAGCATTGACCCTCGCTAAAAGACCTGGGAGATGGAGAGAGGGAGATTGAGCAAAAGAATGTGAGATGGAGGTAGAGAGTGCTAAGGTACTGGGGGGTGGGGGGGGGGATCCATTTACCTCTGCGCCACTTAGCGCTCCTACATTCTCCATACTGGAGACGGGCTCAAGGAGGGCTCCCAGCCCTTACCTTCTGTAAATAGGCCAGGCTTTCACATCAAAATGTTTTTTGTCCCTTGGGAGGCCTTTTTCGGTCTTCCAGCTCGCTTTTACTCTCACCATTTCTGACTTATCTTGTCGAAGTCAGCGGTTTAAATACGTTTGGTTCACCTTTACCAAGGAACACACTTTGCTCCAATACAGAGTCAAAAGATGTTCTCGTCTTTCTCTATTTGTCCCGCCAAGGTCTCATGTCTATGATTGGTCGGTGGATTCACCGGCAGCCTGATGATGATGATGATGATGTATTTGCACATGATGATGATGATGTATTTGCACATTTACATCATCACCGTAACTCAATGGTTTCTGCTGTTTACATATTCTCCAGGCGGCGCAATCTCTCCTTGCTGGCCCACTGAAAGACGAGCATCCCCACCTCCTTCACGTCGAATCCTGTTTTGGAGTCCAGACAGCACGAGCACTGTTAGAAACCCTATTAGTCACAACCTCTGTGGCTTTTTAATTCACCATGAGGAGAATGGGAAAAAGGACCTTTTAGAAAAGAGAGGGAGGGAGGGAGAGAGAGGGAGAGATAAAAGGACAAGAGGGCAGTCATGAATCATCAGTTTTATTTTCTCATCCATGAGAGATGATGTGCGGCTTTCTTGTAGATGAGCCATCAATCGACTCGAGCTTTATATCATCGTAAAACGACCCTTGCTCACTCTGGCAAAGACAAACAGTGTGCAGGGCCAGTTGAGTTTTTTTTTTTTCTTCTCCACCCTTTATTCTGTCGAGTCGGTCTGACTTTGTCTACGGAGACGACCGCCCCCAAACGTGCAGAATAGGACGGGTGGTTTGTCTGCGTCCTTGATTTTTTATATTTTTTTAATCAGTGCCCAGACTGCACCAAGTCTGGGATGCTCTTTTTCAAGTGCAACCATTAGCGCACGTTATCGTATCTACACCTCTTCCGTCCCAAAGCCAGTGGAGACTTGGGTGTCTCGTTTCTGCCATTTGTCTCCCCTCCCGTGCGATTCCCCACCTTCCTTCTTGGCTGCTTGAGCTTGATTAATGGGGGAGTAGCTCTCTTTTCCCCCCTCTCTCTCTCTCTCTGTCTCTTTTTCCTCCGTCTATGAATGATGAATCTATAAGAGATGATTTATCTCATGATCTGGGCTGGAGGTAAACACAGGCCTATCTGGCAGGGTTCCTCCCCAGTGTTTGTTATTGCCGTGTTGTTTTTTCGAGATCTGATTGTCTGATCGCAGAAACATTAATTCTGTTCATCTTCAAAAGTACAAGACCGCAATATTGAATCGAGTGTTCGTCGGAACGGTCCGGTGTTAATGTTGTGTGTCCCCTCTCTCTCCTTCCCCCTCCCTCCCTCCCTCTCCAGTGGAACACTGTGAGATGCTGAGCAGCTGCCCCGAGGATGAGCCCATGACCCCGGGTGACGAGTGCCTGGATGCCGCCATCGACGAGTCCCTGCTGGAGACCAACCCCATCCAGTCGCCGCTGCAGGTGTTCGCTGGGATGGGCGGCCTGGCCCTCATCGCCGAGCGGCTGCCCATGCTGTACCCCGACGTCATCCAGCAGGTCAGACCAGCGCCCACGCCTCGCGTCCAACGAATTCGACGTGTCCCCGTTACCAATAAGCTAGGGGCACTACTTTGGTGTAAAAACAGACTGGAAAAAGTTGCCGTTTTGTTGTAGGTTGTGATTGAGGTTCTCCCGGTAAGGTCAATGGATGACGTCAAACGTATATCGCCTTGTTCACCAAAGCGTGTCCTGTGAATTCATTTCCACATCTTCTAAATGTAATGTATTCATTTAGCAGACACCTTTTATCCAAAACGACCTACAGTCCCGGGTGCAGTCATGTGCTCCCACCACAGAGCTATACCTCAGTATTATTCCAATCTTAACACGGAACCATTAACGGGGAATCCAAATTGACTTCCTAAATATTCAATCTGTTAGGACAAGAGTTTGCGTGTGTCTCTCCAGCGGGCCCATTGAAAGGGCCGGCATGTCGCCGGGTTTGGTCTCCCTCCGTATTTGTCTGCCCCGCTCCCCGGGCGCTACATCATGCCTATGCCATGTAAATGAAAGTAAATAGATACTTTAGCCGGTAATTGAGCATGCACAGTGACAAGGTGAGAAGCTGAAACAGCTGAGATGGATTCTTAGACCTGCCAAGCAACTAAATCTGTTATTTGTTTTGTTATTTTTAATCTTTTCCCCTCCCACTACCTCCACCTCCCCACCCTCTCCCTCCTTTCGAATCGTTGCAGAAAATTGAGTTATTCAGGCAGTCTCCCAGAGCCACTGGTGGCTGGCACCAGGCTCCCCACAACGGCCACCAAGTGAGACAATTTTATTACCTCATTTAGACCCGTATGAACGACACCCACATGAAAGATTTGATGTGACAAAGTTTTTATTTTATTGGGCCTACCATTATTAACAAACTCGTATGTTCCAAGGTCTGTCTCGATCATTCACCGTCTGAACGAACGCTGTTGTTTTTGCACGTCATACTCTTGTTGTGAATTATTAAAGCTGCATGGCTAGCTTAGCTTCGAGACCGTTAGCAAACTCAATTCTATGAAAGGGCAGGTGAGCCTTTTCTGTTCAAACAGAACCAGCCTTTAGTGGGTTTGGTAGCTAAACAGCTTTGCCTCCATTAGCTAACATTGTCCCACAGGTGCCAAGTGTTTTACTTGAGGCGTACATTCCTAGAGAATCGCTCTGGCTTTTAGTTCAGCTGAGCTTGAATTGATCGTATTGACATCAAGTGTGGGCACACGTGGGTTAAAGCTCAGATGCGCTTCTCGTTTAAGATGGTGTGTTAGAGTTAGCGTCAAATGATGAAGTGCGACAGACTTGTTATCATAGCCCCGAGTCTATAAAGCAAACCGTTTTGAGTAAATTCGGCCAGTTCATGTATAATCTCAAAGGTTAAAAAAACAATACATTGAAAAAGGACCTGCACTGACATTTACGACCACACGTCAGAAACCTTCTGAACAACCGTCTCTTCCTCCTCGGTGTCCTTACACCCACAGACACGACACGACACCGCGTCAGCACATTTTGTCTAGCGCTGTCCTCCCCGTCCGCCCGTCCTCCGCGACCACGCCCTGGTCTAACCCCCCCCCCCCACGTGTCCCTTTGCAGGTGACCGCCCCCGTGGTTCCCTCGGCCACGCAGGAGAAGCCCAAGGACAGCGACCAGTTCGAGTGGGTCACCATCGAGCAGTCGGGCGAGCTGGTGTACGAGGCGCCGGAGACCATCGCCGCCGAGCCGCCGCCCATCAGCAAGTCGTCCGTGCAGACCATGTCGCCCATCCCCGCCCACTCGCTGGCGGCGTTCGGCCTGTTCCTGCGCCTCCCGGGCTACGCCGAGGTGCTGCTCAAGGAGAGAAAGCACGCCCAGTGCCTCCTGCGCCTCGTGCTGGGGGTGACGGACGACGGCGAAGGCAGTAAGTGTCCTCACGCTGCAGACACGGACCAGGCAGGTGGGCTGGGACTTTACCTAGTGGTGGGCGGGGCTTAACGTTCTCATTTAGGCCCCCCCCCCCTTTTTTTGGGCTGACACTGAGGGTTGTTTGTCATGATTCCAGTCAGGTCAGATGGTCAGCTCCTCTGGCCGGGTCTGGTGGTCAGGACTAACTGTTGGCCTCCATCACCCTCCGACGAGATTAGAATCTGTCCATAAATGGAAACATGCGTGTGTTGTGAGTACGCGCACAGGAGGCTGTTGAAGGTCTCTTGGGGACAGATGTCCCCCTCCCTTATCCACCCCAAACCTGCCGCCGCCACCCCCCCAAACCGGGACACTCACTGGCTTTGTCAGCCAGTCGATCTGGCCAATGGCGCCGATCAATAACGCCCGTCATCAAAGCCCCCACAATACATAGCTGTCACTGCAATAATGTGGCCGGCGCATGTAACTGGACCCCTCTGAAAGCTGCCTAGGCCTGCCTGTGGGAGGGGAGGAGAGAGAGAGAGAGAATGAATTAAATGACTCGATTTACAATTGAGACACGTTTGTCCGCCCCCACCCCCCCCCCCACAGTCACGATGTTGCTGCCCCTCTCCCCTCTCTCTGTCTGCAGACTGGTGGGTAATGTAGCTGTTTGGCTTGTTTCGTATTGACGAGTCCTCCCTCGTCATCCAAACGACTCTGGAGATCCTTTCTCTCGTTTGTCTGCCTTATTGACAGTGTGTCGTTAGCCCCTTTTGTGTCTGTGCCGTGTGTGTGTGTGTGCGCCAGCGCTCGTACGCGTTTTGTGCATGTTCCGTGTGTGCGTTTATATGTCAACCGTGTTTGTCTCTGTCACCGTGTTTTCTTTTTGCTGGTAGTCCTTGAGATGACGTTCCCGTGCTGAGGATTGATGAGCAGAGCTGGCTGCCAGCTTGTTTGATGACACTGGTCACATCAGGCTGCCCTTTACCTGGTGTTTAGTCGGTTGTCTTTGCCCTAGATACTGAATAGATTATCTCTCCTCAACCGTCCTCAGTCTTTTCTTCTTGGGCCATCTTCCTGGGCTTCGTAACTTTATCTTCCTGTCTTCAGACCCCTGTAATCCCGCAGTCCTCCTCGTTCTCTGACTGGTGATTGGTCCTGCTGCTTCCTCCTCACAGGTCACATCCCGCAGTCCTCTTTGTTCTCTGACTGGTGATTGGTCCTGCTTCCTCCTCCTCACAGGTCACATCCCGCAGTCCTCTTTGTTCTCTGACTGGTGATTGGTCCTGCTTCCTCCTCCTCACAGGTCACATCCTGCAGTCTCCGTCCGCCAACGTGCTGCCCACGCTGCCCTTCCACGTGCTGCGGGCGCTGTTCAGCACCACGCCCCTGACCACGGACGACGGCGTGCTGCTGCGCCGCATGGCGCTGGAGATCGGGGCCATCCACCTGATCCTGGCCTGTCTGTCGGCGCTCAGCCACCACGCGCCCCGCATCCCCAACGCCAGCGGCAACTCTTCTGAGGTAAGGCAGATTCTTTATTTCTTTATTGTAAGAAATCTGGAGGGGCCAGGTGTGTAAACGACGTACATGCTTTGTCATTTGATCGAGAAGTACCGGAATTAGGCTTACATCTCTCGATGTTCAGGCGTTTTTCAGATGAACTTGACTCGCACCGTGTTTGGTTTTTCTGAAGCTAGCCACAAAATAGCCCCGTTTGGGGTAAAGACAAGTTGACGGGGGGGGGGGGAGCTTGACGAATGCTGTCCGTCTCATGCAAAACGCTCAGCTGCCGCCTCCAATTACTCTGACTTGACACAATGGGCGGCTCTCACTCTTCAGGACGAATGAAGTTGTTTTGTCGCTCGCTCAGTGAGAAGCTCCGTCAGGTTATTAATGGGCCCTACCTGGCAGAGCTTTAGTCAAGGCCTCTTCTGTCCCACTGAGCCTCTTGACAAATTGGCTAATTGTTTCCTCTGAATGATAAGAGGCAGTTCTGAGGGGGAAGAGCGACGGAGAAAAAGAGAGAGACTCGTCTTTGCCAGTCGCTGACAGGGCTAAGGAGATGGAACGTCATGAATGGGAAGTGATTGAAGACCCCCCCCTCCTCAGAATTGGCATGCTCTTTAATTGAAGTAATAATTCCCCTATTGAGCTAGCTGCTCGGCCTTCTCTGTGTTACCTGAACCGAAAGTGCGCCAGACTTCTCCTCTGAAGGCCAGACGGAATCATCAGATGACCACCTTTTAAAACGAAGAACCAATTATCCCCCCCCCCTCTGTTTGGAAGCGGACCTCATCGATCACGGCATAGATCCAGAGCGCAAAAAAAGCTCGACTCCACCGGCCGCTCGACGCGAACACGAGAATGACGAGAGCCTCCTGAAAGGCGTAGGTCAGGGGTCTGCATTCGGTCCCAGCATTGTATCCGTGACGTTCCACTTCCAGCGTGGCGTCTGGTCTCGCTGAGGCGTGCGCCCCCCCCTCTACGGAGCACCGCTGCTGGATTTATGGAGCTGCCAGACTTGAGGACAGATCTCGGGGCCGATGGCTTTGAACGGCGTCCAAAGTCCTGTCACGGTGTCGTAATGGCCGTCCTTGAGGTCCCCTCCAACATCCGGAGCCAGAGCAGGGGTCCTGGCCAGAGATGTGACACTGGATCGACGTAGACCGGGGGCAGACGGATGCATAGTCCGTCCGTCCCGGCAACCTGACCCCCCCCCCCCCCCCCCCCCTATTTATCTGATAACTTATTTTTATCAGGTAGAGTGACCAGCCTCGTCCTCCACCATGGGGCCCAGATTTATGCCCCTGGAATCAGTGATTAGCCTTGTAGCTCCTAGCGCAGCACCCAGCCCAGGGTTGGCAGGAGTGGGGCCGTGCCATGCGCTGATTTCCAGGGCTGTCAGGCGGCGTAGACGCTTGAGTGCCCACACGCTCTGTCACTCCCTTTCATTCTCCCTCTCTCAGTCTCTCTGTGTGTGTACCTTCCTTGTCTTGTGTTGACTGTTCTCCATGTTCAAACTGACTGACTGTGTAAACACAAGACTAAAAGACCAACGACTCCCGATATCATATTTCCCTGACTGCAACATTGACATACCGACTTGACACTGATCTTTGCTGGCACCGAGAGGCCATCTCCATTAGGGAAGAGGGGGGGTAACGTTGCGTGCACGTTCCGCCAACGTTTGAGAACCTGCTCAGGAGAACGCAGTGTTAGCCGTTTGTCACTCACCCGTGTCGACGCCAGTGATCCATACAGCACGGCACGTCGCGTCCAATCAGCTTCAGACAAACCCCTCACTGTGGAGGTGCAGTCAGGTCTGCACTCCTCTCTCCACATCCCGACTGAACGAATCGAGGCGCAGACATTCGCAGATTACTCTCTCTCTCTCCTGGTCCTCTGTTCAAACACTCCCTCCTCTTTTCCCTCCATCACTTCTGGTGCACCTCGTTGCTTAAATGACAAACACACACACACTTCGCCTGAGCAGTAATTCTTTAACTTCCACACACTCCTTCCTCATCCATAGCCCCCCCCCATGTTCTTTATGTGTGTCAGTGTGAGCCTGGTAGGCCAATCCAGTGTGTCTTTAAACCAGTCATATTGTCGGGGAAGGGCAGCCCGTTTCTCGTTCTGAGCAAATATTGCATCACTACGATGAAGCTTGTTTTCATGTGAGTTTGACAGTACCTGGTTAGAACAGTTTAGGACTGATTCCGGGTCTCTCTCTCCCCCGTTCCATCTCCCCCCCAGCCCCAGGTCTCCAGCGGGCACGGCGCGGGCACCAGTGAGGAGCAGCAGCTGTACTGGGCCAAGGGCACGGGCTTCGGGACGGGCTCCACGGCGTCGGGCTGGGACGTGGAGCAGGCCCTCACCAAGCAGCGGCTGGAGGAGGAGCACGTCACCTGCCTGTTACAGGTCAGTCCCACCACCCGCCCGGTCCCTCCTGCCTGGGCCCCGCACCGCCACACACCACCAGACTTCCACGCGGTGCATCCCTCAAACTTAACTGATCATCCACATTCACCGCAAACGCGTTGAACTAAGAAACGCAACTTTTGACCGGTTTGGATTCGAAGATGGCCAGTTGACATTTTTGCCACCCCCTTTTCTGGCTGTGTCCCCCTCAGGTGCTGGCCAGCTACATCAACCCAGCGGGCTGCGGGGGGGGCCACGGGGAGGCCCCTGCGGGGGAGAGCAGCAGCCCCAACAGCAACGCCCTGCCCTCGGTGCTCCAGGAGCTGCTCAGCCAGTCCTGCCTCATCCCAGCCATGTCCTCGTACCTACGCAACGACTCCGGTAAGCCCCTTCCCCTCTCTGGACTGTGGCTGCTGCAGGGCCAAAGTACAACATGTACAAAATCCTCATAATTGGGGTTTGTTGTTTGGTGCCGTAAACCCGTTGTTGTTCAAGGTGGCCAGGGCCCCTCATCAGAAGAGGGGGTGTGATTTAGTGCTGGTTTTAATTGCCCTGGTGTATATATTAGTAAGGCTACTAGATGGATCAAATTGAGGTGGACCAAAAGAGTGTGTGTGTGCACGCGTGTGTGTGATCATTGCCTGACGAGACAGCAGATGGAGCTGCAGCCTTCTCCTGGGCTCCAGCCGAACCATCGACGAGGGTCGGCCTCTTCACAGTCCAGTTCAATAAACTCTGAGCTATTTCAATTAGAAGAACCGGCACTTTCAAGATCCCATTTCCCTCATAATTTTTTCCAGTCTTTCCATGCGCAAGAGTGCCGACGACTCATCTGATTTGATTAGTTGTTAGTTGTGACTTAGTTTGGTGGTAATTATTGAGCAGCAAATTGGATTAAATGTTATTATTTCTGCCGAAGATGGGAGCGTGTCCCCTTTGTTCGATAAGAACTCATTCGCTCTGCCAAATTAATCCGTTTATGATAGTGTTTTTCAAAATGGGAAAGGTAGTTGATACCGTCACGCTCGTGATGAAAATCACTTCAGCGCCTTGAGTTACTGGAAACTTCACAACAACCCTTGTTCTTTTGACTGTGAAGAGGCGGGAATTGTCACGCGAGCACATTCTTGAACTTCTCCGGACGCCACAGTAGTGGCGTACACCTTACAGTGTGTTAAAAAGGTGTTATTTCAACGCTGCCTACTATATGGTAGGCAATTCTCTGAGGTGATGTAATCTCTGGTCCCCAGTGTGAAAGCCTAACATGTTCTCCGGGTCGGCAGTAATCTTCCACCTGAGCCACCATACTTACAGGGCCAGGTCAAGCCATTGCTGTGGTTCAAAGGTGCACGGCGGTAGCGGTACAGCTGGTTATTAGTGTTCCAACCCCAGGGGATTCTCTTGGTAGAGTCAGCTATTCCCCGTAGTTCAGGAGGTCTCTCCAGCCGGCAGCTGTGAGTGTTATGTGGCCTGAAAGTTGTGGGTAGGTACGTGAGAAGGTGTCTGAATTCAGCTGGAAGACTTTGTTTCCCCCCTATTTCTCCCAGCCTTTGTGTGGTTTCAGTTGTGTTTTCAGGGTCCATCACTAGCTCCAAGCGGAAAGGAAAATGGCCATACACTTCATAAACTCCTCACATAACGCGCTGGACTCACCCTCTCTAATACAAGGCTGTAAATATGAACATCGCTAATGACTCTGTGTACACATCCTCTAGTTGTCCGCGTGCTATGCTCGTATTTTCTCAGCTGTGCGTGTGCGCTGGTATGCATTAATGGGTAATGCATAATTTAATAACAGCAGATAAAGAGATGAGCATTGTAATTACGCCTCATTATCTGGTAAATGCCTCACTGTAAATGCATGGTTTTTGTGTGGTTGTGTGAGCTCTAGCACCCTGACACTGCGCCGTGTGTTGACAGACACCAGGTTTTACAACCTCCGTAAAAAAAGAAAATGACGCCCATTTCTCCTGGCCCAGTTTTTAATGATGATACATTCGCTTTTAAAACGGCAAACGGGTGCAATCTCGTCCAGTCGTAGTTGCTTTCTCTAAACGCCCGGTTTGTGGACTGTTTTTTTTTTTTTTTCTGCCCTTAATCCACAGTGGTCAGTTAAGTCTTTGGTGGAGAGGAAGAAGATGAAGGCCACCGGCAGGCCACTGTATGCGAGCTTTAGCCCGCAAGACACTAGCTGTCAATAAATGTTGTGGGGGTTGGGTGCGGGGGGGCCTAATGAAAAACCTAAGAGCTCTCACTGGCAGTGTCTCTCTTTAATAACACTGTGTGCTCGGAGAGATATGGGAGGGGGGAAGGTTAGGAGGGAGGCTATTCTTCCCAAAATGCATTAAGTAACTAACTGGGGAGTGGGTGGGGGGGGGGGGTGGGGGGGGGGGAGGGCAGGGACAGGCAAGTAGATAAATGAGTGTGCGCGTGTCTCAGAGGAACACTTGGTCTCCTGGTGGAGAACAGTAATGGTGACATGGGAAGGGAATTGTCTTGTCTCACAGGCCAGTATCATCTGTTTTGTCCTTTTATACAGCTGTAAATAAGAACTTAAAGGTACATTCGTTTCCTGCATAATGCACTGCAATTCTTGTATATTTTAAAACACACTGGAGGTCGCCTTTTCTTCTTCATACGTCAGTCGTGACGGCATCAGACCTGTTCTGGATTCCTCTAGCCTAGTCTGTTTGTTCTCTATCGATTACGTATGGAATTGCATCCCTCAAGCTTCCACACGAGGCTCGCTCGAGAACGTCCTGTGGAGGATATCATGTGTGTGTGGTGTCGTTTCTCACCTACGCCGTCCGCCCGGCCGCCTCACCAGGTGTCCGTCAGTCGGACACAGCTGGGTCTCACCAGGTGTCCGTCACAGTCGGACACGGCTGGGTCTCACCAGGTGTCCGTCACAGTCGGACACAGCTGGGTCTCACCAGGTGTCCGTCACAGTCGGACACAGCTGGGTCTCACCAGGTGTCCGTCAGTCGGACACAGCTGGGTCTCACCAGGTGTCCGTCACAGTCGGACACAGCTGGGTCTCACCAGGTGTCCGTCACAGTCGGACACAGCTGGGTCTCACCAGGTGTCCCCCCCTGCGCCCATCTCCGGCCCAGCCAACCCCGCCCACGCTTTGGTTCCACATTAGTCATCGCTGTGTCTTTGGCCGGTCCGTTTGGCATGCGTCACACCCTCCTCCGCACCCTCGTCACAGAAGGTTTAGGACATTAGCGAGAGGTAATGCCTTTTAATGTCACCGCCGTGCAAATTCATTTGAACATTTGTTTCAAATAAAATTGCGTTCCGTCTTTTCTGCGTGCCCCGTGGATGTATTGGCTCCCGACCTCCACTACCCTGGGCTTCTGTGCGCGTGCGTTTCGGTATGGCACGCACGATCTGCCCTCCGAACCGAGCGTTTACAACTTCTCCACTCCTCGTTCCAAAGCAGCTGTGATTTAATAGCGGGTCCAGACTGAGGCAGTTTGGGGCCACAGACAGAAGCCACGTGAAGCCCATCATTCATGGTTTTGTGAGCCTCCACTTTGGAAGTCACTGGGTAATCTGAGCCGAGCTGTTTGGAGGGAGGGACTAGATTGCCCCCCCCCCGAAACCCGCCTCTCCCCAGACTGCCACAGTCGCGTGGAGACGCCCTCATCATGGACTGGCAGCTGTACAGCTTTTCCTGCCCCACCTTTCCTCTACCTCCTTTCATCCCCCCATGTCCTTGGGCCTTTCTCTTCTTCCTTCACACACGCACACGCATTCTCTCATGCGTCTCATCTCATTTTCCTCCTTTCATGTGCACGCACGCGCACATGAAAGTATCCGGCAGTATCCGTTAGAAGCAGAGACCCCACAAGGTGAATGCTAAACGAGCCTCCTCAACCACCGTTATTAGTGTTCACACCTCTTTCAATTTGCGTAGAGCAATCACCCCCCCCCCCGCCACGGCCCGTCTCTCTTACTGAGAGGTAAGAGAGGTTAAGGGCAGAGCCTCACCACTGGTCTTGTGAACGTTTATCTGAGGCTCCGGTCTACCGTTTGATTGGACGCTGATGGGCGGTGAGGTTCGCAGGCTTCCATGCGGGGGATTGACGGTAGCCGCGTGCAAGCCCGGTGTTTGACTGTGACGGCCCTTTTGATGCGTTGCGGAGCTCTGGCTGTCTATGGGATTTGAAGGGACCCAGCTAGCCTCTCCATCGCTCTGGGATGTGGTAGAAGGAGGAGGCCAGGAGAAATGTATGAGGTCATCGTGAAATCATATGATATATGTTTGTGTGTTACTGAAGTAACCAACAACATCTGATGGAGTGTGATTGATTACCTAGTAGGGTTCGTAGCGTTGAATGATCCCTGCTACTGATTAGCAATAATGTTCAGTTCTCAACCACCTTTGTTGTCTTGATTGTCCTTGGGCCTATTGATTCACACATTCGCTCCAAAAACACACACACACACACACACACACACACATACACGTAGACCACAACCAGCACTGACACTAGCCTTGTACAGGTGAAATCCCACTTTCCCAGTCTGATACATTCAACAGGGTAAGTGAAGCCCTTCCTGCCTTCCCTGTGTGCATCCTCTCTCGTCTTCCTCCTCTCTCGTCTTCCTCCTCTCTCGTCTTCCTCCTCTCTCTCTCTCGCTCTCTCGCTCTCTCGCTCTCTCGCTCTCTCTCTCTCTCTCTCTCTCTCTTCCCTTCTCCTCTCTCTCTCTCTCTCAGTAGAATGCAAGACACGATCATTGGTCGAGTTGCCCACACGCGAGCACACACACACGCGAGCACACGCTTGGATAATGACAGATAAGACTGTTCTTTTAGTTTGATATATTCTCATTTTATTGATCAAATGGCCCCTATTGCACAGTTACATCTAGAATTGAGTTCATATATTTATCCAAAAAGATGTTGACACAGAAACAGGAATCTCTTGACACTACCCTGAAATCAACGTGAACAAAATACATCAATAGAAACGTAAGCCCCATTCACGCAACGGAACTCCGTCCCCAATAAACTGAGCAGAAGGTGGAAAGAGATGCAGAAAGAGACAGAAGTGTTAGTTTCAGGTCTTTTTAAATTTGGAGTAAAATGTACAGAATGGAGCTTTGCATGACCCTGGCACCGTCCCCTCGGTGCCCGTGATCAACATTGAGCATCTTTTTATAAAAATATCCCTTCCATTTCGTTCTCTTATTAGCTGTTCTTTATTGCATACCCCTCCCCCTTCCCCCCCCCCCCTCCCAATCTCCAGTTTGACTCGGTAACAGGGACTTTCTTAATTATAAATCTGTCCATGTTGTTCGCAGTCCTTCAAAACTCTCCGCGCGTTTCAGCCCATAAAGAGAGTATGACAGGAGCCAAGTGTCAGATAGCATCTCCGTTGTGGTTTCTTTCGAATTTCCAACGGAGTGTGTGTGGCCCATGTGATAAGCCAGGGCGCTCGGCACCGCGCAGTACATCACAGCTTCTCCAGAGCCACGTTGCCAAGGAAACGCACGCCTTGACGGTGGCCCGAAGCCGTAAAGCCGCTGCCCCTGAAGGCTATCGATCGGCAGCGGTGGCAGACTGCACGTTCTTCTGGAATGACTTCCCACCTTAGAGCGCGTGCACCATTGCCACCCGGCCATGCCCCAAGCACTCCTTCACTGTTTGTCCGTGTGTGTGGTTATATTCCATTTCAAAAACGTTGGGTTGGTCCCAAAAGACCTTTCGTCTTCCTTCGCACGAATGGATCAGTGGCGCTCGTGGGATCGTTGGTCTCTTTAGGGCCATGCGGGCTCTCCGCTAGCCCAGGGCTGCGCACCTGGGCTGGGCCCGGTCCAGTCTTTATCAGCCCCTCTTGGTGCTGCATCTTAGCCATGTCCCGGGTGCCGTGGCCTCCGGCCCTCTGTTATCTACCAGGCTTATGGCCCAACAACATGGGTGCCTTGGCCTCATCGTCCACATCCTTCCTTGACCTGTGAAAGCGGCGCATGTCCGGGCTCCCACCAACGGATAAGACGGTCTCCCGCGACCGTATCGGTCCTATTCAACAAAAGTCCCTTTCCCCCTGGCTTTGACCCCCTCCCCCCCTCCCCCCCCCCCCACCCTCCCCCCAAATCAGTAATGTCCGCTTCGAACGGAGGAGTCTCGGCTCAGCCCTCCCCCCCTCCGGGGGGCTCCCTTCACAGGGTGGTGTAGATGTACACGAAGACGATGACGAACAGGTTGAGGAAGGTGCCGATGATGCCCAGCAGGGCCAGGATGGACTCCTCCTGCTCCTCCTTGCCCTCCAGCGCCCGCACCTCCTCAATGGTGATGACCGTGGTGCCCATGGTGGCCACGTGCTCCCGAGATGACGCTGCTGCTGCTGCTGCTGCTGGCGCTTATCTGGAGGATGAAGAAAGTCCATGTGACACGATGGCATACATACACACACACACACACACACACACACACAGGTAGAGGCTGAATGGAGACGTACGAAAGGTAGGGAAAGAACTCAGACAAACGGGGAGCTGGATTGAGCAGGGCTTCGAAGACTGCACTCCAGTTAAACACAATCTCCTCCTCCTCCTCCTCTCCCGGGCTAAATACGACACCCAGAGGAGGTCCGACTCAAACGGCACTAGCCTTATGCAGCCCGCCGCCACAAGCCTCAAGGAAGGGAAGATCAATGGCACTTCTGAAAGGGAACAATAGCCATGCAGAGCACAATGGAGATTAGTCTGCCAACGCCAGTGTTTACGACCTGCCTGAGCCGCACGATCGCCCACCACCAAGGAGAGAAAAGGAAGGGGGAGGGGGGGGGGAGGGGGGGAGAGAACAGGTGTTGTGTTTGCTTCCCTATTGGTCCAGCCACGATGAATCCACTCAACTCTCTGTAATAATGCTCAATAACATTAGCCACGTCAAAACAAGCATGATTCAATGCACCCATTTAAAACCCACCACCAACACACACACCCACCCTTTTCTCATTCCGAAGGCACTTATTCACCCCCCACCCATTTAACCCCCCCCCCCCCATTCGCACTCAGGGGAAATAACCATAGATATGTGAACATTCAGTGGGACAGCCTGGTTTAGCGCTTAGCAAAGCTACCCGAGATAAAATAACCCCCCCCCCCCCACACACACACACACACACACTGTCTTATCAGAAGATAAGAAGAAGGCTGGATGGTAGGGGTGGGGGGGGGGGGGGGGAGTGGCTTACCCAAAGGCTTTTGAGGCACACGACAACATCCAGCATGCTTTTAGGGTCCTCAGCGTAGTAGCATGGCCTCGCGGTGGAGGATGCGTCAGGGTGTTGGGGTACTAGGGCTTCTTGTGTCGCTGAATTCTCCGAGCCGTAGTGAAAGCGTCAGGGTTATAGTAAGAAGGAAATCCCAACCCCCCCCCCCGTCCCGAAAAAATGGAAGCCCTCGGGCCCCTGAATGTGCTTCAGTGCACGGCAGCGCTGTGTTCGCTCGCTCCGTGTGGAAAAATCCCTCCGTCTCCTCTCTGCTACTCCAGACCTGTGTTTTGTCGCCCGTCAGTTTCAACTGGTTCTTCCCCGAGTAGTCTTAAGAGTAAAAAAAATGTTTTCTCGTCAAAATGTTTTCCTCGGATTTTCAGAGCTCAAGTGTCCTCCATTCAAGGGGTAAGGAGAAACACTCCCCCTCCCTCCAGACGGCTCTCTCCATCCTCACACCTCTCTCTCGCTCGCTCTCTCTCACGCTCTCTCTCACGCTCTCTTTCCTTCCCCTAAACACCACAACACCACCTTCTTTCCCCCCCCCCCTCTCTTTCGTTTTCCTCCTCCCGGCTTGTGTCTTTTAAATCTCTCAGTGGCTCTGAGCGAGCATCCGGTCTTTCTGAAATATACACGCCCCCCCCACGCGCTCCTCTTCCTCCCCCCCCACCCCCTCCTTCCTCTTCCTCCTCGGGGGGAGCGGCGCAATTAGTGCTCTTCAGAGGCGCCTCTCTCTCGTCTCCCGCTGAACCCACAGCGGCGCATGGTCCACTTTCCTGGAGACGCGAGCGGCGAGCACTAGTTCCCCGCCCTCCTCCCGCTCCTCTCGGCTCTAGAAGAATCCGCGGATCCCGGGGGCGGCGGAGATCCGGCCGGGCAGCAGGTGGGGGGGGGTATTCCAGAGAGGCGGCAGTAGAGTCCCTGGGAGCCGGAGAGCCGGACGGAGCCCGAGCGGCAGACCGTCACAGCGGCCGCGCAGGTCCGCACCTGCAGCCGGGCGGTAGCTTTTGTCGTGGCAGGTCCCCCAGCGCGCGCCAGCTGCCCTGGGAGGAGCCGTGCATCGCATAACCAAGCGGAGCGCGGGAAGAGAGCGAGGAGTCGGTTTCCCGACGGCTGTGGAAATGGCAGGGAGCACGAGAGGGAGGGACGGTGAAGGAGGGGGGGGGGGGGGGGAGGTGGGGAGGACAGCGCTGCCGTCTCTCCTCTGTGTGCGGCGGGGGCTGGCGGAGCGCACACGCACAACGCTGCAGCTCTTGCCACCGAACCCCCTCCTCACACACACACTCAAAGACGTGGGGGTTTGTTTGGAAAGCAAGAGAAAGAAGGAAAGGGTGGGGGGGGGGGTGAGATGATGCGACCCTCTGCGCTCGGCACTGTGGGAGAAGAATACCCGTATCGCTCGGTCTCTCCCTTTGTCGGGCTCCGCTAGACTTGAAACCCTGCACAAAGGAGAACGACAAGAGGGGAGGGGACCGGGAGAGGAGGTTGCATGGATATGAGGGAGGGGTTTGGGGGAGGGTAGAACCAGCTAGGGTTCAGGGGTCTCTGCTTGCATACCCGGAGAAGCAACAGCACAATCACTGACTCATTATTGTTCTAATCCTGAACATTAAGACACCGGAAGGCTTTTTATTCTTACTGGTTTAGTCTCACGCGACAATGTTGCCTGGTCTCATCTTTGGAGTCTGTCACTCACAATGAAAGAATTTCCGTCACACTTTTCTTTTTCACGAGTTTAATCCTTTTTTCTTCTTTTTTTTTGTCCCGCTCTGTAATAATCGGTACCCCCCCACCACCACCACCACCACACACACACACGCAACCAATCCTGAAATACGTCATCGCCACCTGCGTGAGTCACGCGCGGCTCCAAAACACGTTCGGCGAACGGCGCCGCCCGGGATTTGATTATGAACGAGAATTTGAGCCGTGCAACGACACTGACAAACGGGGAAGAGCCCGGCGGACTGGGGGGTCTGTGCGTTCAGACTGCTGTTGGAAATGTATGTCAACCTGTGCGTGATCCAGTCAGCAAGTTTCCCACAGCACCATGACTCACAGGCTCTCTCGCTCGCTCGCAAGGACGCGTGAGGTGGTGGTTGGGGGGGGGGGGGGGGCAGTTACGGAGGGGGCTTCTCCTTTCTTCCATCCCTGCCAGTATTTCACTTGTTCTCCTCCTCTGTCGCTCAGGCCGCCGTAAACGTGGCCGTGCGCGTTCAGCCCGATGCTTTGTCTAAGACGGCACTCACGCAGTGGTCTCAACTGGACCCCGCCCCCCTCCTTTATCCTCTGCTGCCTCCTCCTCTTCATCATCTTCACCCTCTTAAGCCGGAGATCCATTATTTATTGTTTTAATGTCGGTCGTTACACTGACCTCGGCCAATATAGCAACGCAGCCTGAGCCCTGGAGGTCAATAAAACGGTGTGCGTTATGACCCACGTGTACACACACACACATATATACACACTCACACCGCTCATCCCATTGGCCCTGGGCTACAACTTACTGGTGATTGTAGAAGGGAGGGAAGGGGGTGCAATGGGACCCTTGGTGACCCCTCAGCTGGCTGTAGGCGAGGCCTGGCTCTTGGTGGTCACACATTCAGTTGGGCGTGGTTGGTCATGATCATTCCGCCCCTAGCCCCTGATGTAAGTGGGGTGGTTCTACCACCGAAGTTGGTCGTAGACCAATTGGTGCTGCTCTGGAACCAGTTTTCCCCGTGTAGGCGGTTCTTTTGCTGTCAAACTGGTTTGCTATTGGGCAGTGGCTCCGAACCAGCCGGTACGCTTTCTACACAGCTTCTCCACATCCACAACCGACTCAATACTAACCTGGTTAAAAACCTCTTGTCCTGTTCCCCTGAAATGGCAAACAACAGTAGACGCTTCATTGAGACCAGTGGATTCTGTCTCCCGTTGTCCATACAGCTTTGTTACAATGGCCTACAAGTCATTTCACATGTCATTACCTGGCCATTAGTAATCACTACAGCGTCCCACAAACCAAACCTTTATTGGCAGTCTCCTCTGTAATGCTGTCTTTGTCTGACATGTCACAACATGTCACCGTCCTCAGCAGTGACACGCCATGACAGGGGACAGCCCATTCCACTTCCACACACAACGCCTGGTAATCGCAGAGACAGGCCAGGGATTCCCCCTGTAGGGTTGGTACCTGCTGAACATATCCCCTCCTCCGTTTTCTTACATTCAACAATACAATCGGGTCGAGTAAAGGAAGATTCTTAAAATAGGTAGAACAATTTGACCACCTACTGGCCTCCTTTCCTATTCCCCCTGGGCTGACCCTGGTCGAATTTTTTGGTATTTTTACACCAATGCCCACAAAAGCCAGAACCCATCTCTGGGCTCAGCGGTAGGAGGCATGATGGCATCTCTCTTGGTGCCTGGCGGCTGTCACTCACTGCCACCCCTGGGGGCCAGCGGAGAGGAGCAGGCGGGCTACTGTGACCTACATATGGGTAGCTCTCCCGTGTGCTAGTGTGCGTCTCCTTGTGTACACACGAGTTTGTGTGTGTCTGATGGGGATGTGTCTGTGAATGCAGGCGTGTTATTTGTGTGTGTGTGTGTGTGAGAGATGTCGCATTTCTGCCTCTCTCCTTCTTCTTTACCCACCAAGCTCCCCCAGCCAGATTTCACTTAGCGTCAAAAGGGGGGGAAAGGGAAGAGGGTTGCTGGAGATGGGGGAGGCAGGTTCCTCCTCATCGTGTAAGTGCCAAAGATGTTGGAGGGAAAGGAGGAGGCACCGATAGCACTCTTATCTGGCACCGTTGAACCACTAATTTGTCAAGTACCCAGACGTGCAGGCGGGTGGTGATATGGAAAAATTCTAGCGGCACTGTGTAGATTTGAATAGTCAAGAGATGGCGGTTACAATAAATTTATTTTGCTTATACAGATCATGATTTAACAAAGTACTTTGTGATCAGTCATAACGAAGGAGGTGCTAGCCACAGGTCGTTCGCCAGAGTGATACAGAACAACCCCAAAACCCTGCCTTATATAAACTTTAGATCAAATGGTTATTCTGAACTCTGTGATTGGTCAGCACTGCTCAGTGACAGTGACTTCATATCAAGTTCCCACGGTTCTTTATTGTGGCCTCTCTCCCCAAACCAGTAGATAGTAAAACCACAGGGGTTCACCAGTCAAATGGTCAACTGTCCTTTGTGTGGGCCACTTCAAACAAGTCTACAGGAAGGGTCAGAGCAGCAGATCACAATAACAATACAGTTGAATCCACATTTGTCTCCAGACCAACTGTCTCTTCCTCCCCAGGTGACAAGAACTCTCTCAGGTCACCCAGACTTCCCGACTCCTAGTTATAAAACTGCAAATGGCATCTCTACCAAATGTAGTTGACTCTTAATCAACTTTAGACTTCCGTTAAAACACATTCCTCATATATGAAACACACACATTATAACTGTATTCCAAAATTTCCATGACAGTGGCCATGGCAACATGACTGTCTCTCCACCCCTCTCCCTGGCTTCTCTTCTCCGCCCCCCACCTTTTATCTTTACCTCCATTTCTCCCTCTACCCCTCGCATCTGTCCTCGTCTCACTCCATCTTTCTTCCTCCTCGTCTTCTCCTTCCCCTCCTTCCCGTCACGCGGCTGTTCTCGTGCCGGGGCTCTCGTTCCCTCTGCCTCCCATATCGTTACAAACCTGGAGCCAGGGAAACCGGACCTGGAGCCAGGAGAACCGGACCTGGAGCCAGGGGAACCGGGCCTGCTGCAGCACGTCTGTGAGCGCTGCCATGACGGGGCGTCAGCACATGCAGCGCGGACACCTGAATTCAAAAGCCAGACCGATTAGATGGGAATTATATCAGGCTGGCACCCAATTGCGTTTAATAAGCTGGTGGGGATGAAAGTGCAAAAGTCATTTGGGGAAAAAGCGATTGTGTGAGAAGGGAGGGGAGTTGACAGAGACTTTATTTCATGGAGCTGATCTTTGCCTCAGGTGATGACTTGTCCTACGGCTAATTGTTTAGAAACTCTAGCCCTTATCTAGCGATATTCCCCACTTACAGATGAGAAACTGAGACTGAAGTCTCATTCTCCACTTGACTATTAATAATGTATATTATTAAGCCCTAAAGAGCTTTTTATACATAAGTATTTTCTTCCTTTTGCTCACTAAGTTTTAGGCACTATCGAATTCTCAGACACAGGCTATAGTTTGTTGAATTTTGTTGACGGATGTTATAATTCAACATCTTGTAAACATGCAAAATGTCGCCCGCTGTCATTCTTGATCCAATTTAGACAATAAAATGTAATGATATGGAACCGGAAGAACACCCAACATGTTCTATGTAACGGCCCATTAGGTCACAGAGCTATTTTTATCACAGCGCTATGAAAGAGGATACATCTGTGATGGTGATTGTACAGCTTTAAATGTTAAAAAGTCTTGCCATATTCTCAGCCACATTCGATCAGTAGCTGTAAAAGCAGTTGTAGATATCAACCTGTCCATAATTTTTACGAGCAGCAATTTTAATTAAATGTATCTACAATTCATTTCTCAGTGGTCAAAATGTTCATTCTTGATATCAGCAATTGAATTCTTACTCGTTGAAATGTTCATTGTAGATATCGAAGTTAATTACAACTAGTGAACCTTTACCATTGACTTCTATTCAAACTCAATTACAGTCATCTATAATGACATTTTGACCTGCTATAATTCAAAATCGTCATATTCATAATTACATTTTGATTAAATTTCAAAATAGTCTACAACTCAATTCTTAGAAATGAACATTTAGCTCGTAAAAATGTCGTTTTCTCTAGTGAACTAAAATGTTACCAGTTATCCCTGCTGATTAAATGTAAAAATGGCCTGTCTAACTGAGGAATCATCGATACGTGGTGACATGGGACTTTTTATATTGAATCTGGCTGAGGTGTTGGTGTTCATTTTTAATCGCCGTTGTCATTTTCCAACTAATTATTGAACTCCATTTTCAACACTGTCTGGGGAGTCACATTGGAGGATTGCACTTAGCTTGATGGGATCCTGTGCGCCAGCTCCTTTGCCCCTGCAAAGCCTGAGCCAAAATGGCGGGTGTGAGACATTGTTAATGTCTCCTGGCTTTTCTTATTCTAACGTCTGTAAATAGTTGATGTGTCTGTCACTGCTCCGGGGGAGCAGATGCTCGAAGCTCGTCCTAGCGCTCGGAGCTCGTCCTAGCGCTCGGAGCTCGTCCTAGCGCTCGGAGCACGTCCTAGCACTCGGAGCTCGTCCTAGCGCTCGGAGCTCGTCCTAGCGCTCGTCCTAGCGCTCGGAGCTCGTCCTGGCGCTCGGAGCTCGTCTTGGCGCTCGGAGCTCGTCCTAGCGTTCGTCCTAGCACTCAGAGCTCGTCCTAGCGCTCGTCCTAGCGCTCACACAACTCCCCATCGTCTCCGTTTTCATCTTATGTCCCCCAATGAATTGTAAATAGTTTTCTCTCATCTATCTTCCTCCGATTGGGTTTTTGTCAGTCTTATGGGAATGTGTACTAGCGACATCACACAAGACGAGTTGGATATCGGTGATTCAATGGCCGTTACATGCATTGAACAGGCCACTTAACTTACTAGTCACGCAATATGTGAGAAACTGAATCACCCCGGCCCTGCCCTGTTTCTCCAGTGTCCAACCGGTAGACTAGACCCGTGCGTGCCTGGCAGAGCTCAGAGGAGAGGTGTCTGAGAGGAAGCGGAGCCAATGCCCCATGTTCTCCTACATGTCACAAGCAGTATAGCTCCCTGTGAGAAACACCATCAACCTTTAACCAGCCCACGGGTGTGTGAGTGTTGGTGGTTGTACGGTCTCCTTGCAGGATGACTTTCCATCGTGTGCACAGCACCTATCTGGAGATGGAGTCTCGAAACATGTGGATCAGATCTGCCAAGCCATCGTGGCTGGAGGTCATGGTTTGGGACACATCCACTTTGGTTTCAGGCTTCGGTTTCAGTGTCTAGAAAACGACCAAACTTTTCAAAATCGCCTTTTGGATTTTCTACCTTAATTGTTTAAAGTCAAGTTCCAGCATTTAAATGAAGGGAATGGCAGACATGGTATATTTCTCTCTTGGTTTGAAAATGCATAGAGCAACATTGGTGAGAGTTAGGATGTACTGTTTTGGGATCAGCCAGCCTTTAAGTTGGACCTGGACTCCTTAAGGGGAAAATACCCCACTACTCTCCTATGTAGTAGTATGTGCACATGTGAAATGCATATTTTTTCTTCCATGAGGTAAGGTTTGTCCTGTCCTTACTTAACCTACAGTACACTGACCTTGTTCTTCGTCACCCCCATGGAGAAGCTGCTTTTTAAACTGCTTACTCGATTTGATATCCCTCCATTTCCTTCAGTGAAGTCTATCATGTTGGCTGTAAATCAGTTAGTACAAATGAAATGACGGCATGCGGAGGTGGGGGTGGAGGGGGTACAAGGAGAATGGGCGGAGTCTGACATTGACCAGGAGTAGCCCAGACACGTGGACGCCACCACACACAGATCAGCCCACCGTTAGACGCATTAAACCTAAGAGCTTAAGGGGGGGAGGAGAGGGAGAAAGAGAGGCCCAGTTTCCAAGGCTTCTAGCGGTAATTGCTCCAATGGCAGGGCAGGGATTGGGGATGCTACGCGTAGCGACACACAGCGAGACGATTGGAACGCAGATTAAAGTTGAGAGAGGTCAATGTTGTTCAAATGCTGGGAAAAGGGGACGTTGGAGGGGCCCGGAATTCCAATATAAATGTAAAACAGGCCGGGAGCCACGGCCTGGGCTGTCCTGCACCATTTGAGGCTTCGCTCCTCACTGGCCCAGCTCAGGGCTGGGACGTGGAGGAATACACACGTGGCTACATGGGCACCACACACACACACACAGACATGGATATAGAGTGGAAAAAAACTAGACACAAGGAATGCGTGCAGAACAATGTTGTCCAATTCAGCATCTTCCCTTGCATGGCGTCCGATGATGGCTGCTAACCGTGTGTGTGTGCTCTCAGTGTCCACCAACACTGCCCTGTTGTGCCTCTAGAAAACCCCGGGCCCATCCGAATGCATGCGTAACTGCATCCCATCTCCGAATCCCAATGTGCGTCACTGTCCTTCAGCCACACAAAGGAAGCCAGCTCCATCTTCTAACCTGGTTTCGAGACACGCAGGGCCCTAGCCTTCTAGGCGCTCCCAGCCGACCCACCACCAGCACCACACCATTGTTACTTAAAGTTCCATTAGAGGTGTGAAGTGGGAGCTGTCAGTCGTGGTCACAGGGATGAGAGGAGGGCCCTGTATGGAATCCCATCAGCGCCTGGCCCGAGCTGAGCTCCGAACAACCAAGCTTGACCGCCTTCTGTCACGAGGACCCCTCGCTAAATATAATATCTCTCTCTCCTGTGCTCTCTCTCTCTCTCTCTCTCTCTCTCTCTCTCTCTCTCTCGTTGTCTCTGTCTCTCAGTCACTCTCTTTCTCCCTTGTGTTCCTCTGTCAAGCCCTCACTCCCCCCCCCTCCCACCCCATTTGTTCACTCTTATTTTCCAACTAGCCAGAGCCCACCTAGATTTTCCAATCTATCATCCTGGCCGACCCCATTTTCTTCAAAAATGACACCCCGATATTCCCTCTCTTTTCTTCTCCTTTTCTTATTTGATGCAGTGGCGGGTTGGGGAGGTGGTAGAAGAGGTGGGAGGCCATGTCTTCAGGCTTTGCTTTCCATTCGCTCCCCTCCGGGCCCTCCAGGCTAGCTCTCCTCGGGTTCATTATAGAGAGAGCCCGACAAGCCGGCTGTGTTGAGTCGCGTTCAGGGACACCCCGGGACAGTATAGTTTGGGGGGGGGGGGGGCGGGCCTGGCCCCGCACATTTGTTTGTGAGGACTCCAAATTGAGTTCTGGACTCTTGTTTGCCTGCCTCGGGGCCCTATCTTCGCTCTCGCTTGTCATTTGTCATTTTTGTCCATTTCTGGAAATCTAATCATCTTTAATATCCCCCCACCACCCCTTTCTCTCCTTTACCATCCTGGCGCTCGCCGCCATCTATCTACTCTCTTCCTTTTCTTCCCCCCTTTTCTCTGTCTTCCTCTACATGTCGCTCTCGGCTGCGGGCGCAATCTCCGAGCGATCCGGAATTCTCCTGAGCCTTGTCTTAATCCATCCTGTAGTCAGTCACTTAGCGCTCTCGTTAAGACCTCGTGGACACACACACACACACCGAGAGCAGTTCATGCAAGGCCAGCAGATGGATGCGCTTGTAATTTCGTTCTCGTGTTCCGAGATATCGAATGAATTTTTCACTTGGTGTCTTGAGAAGCCAGCCGGATGTTGAAGTCCTCGGTGTTTGCTGATGCGTGGAGCCGTGGCTCCCCTCTCGACAGGAACCCAGCATGAGCTAGCAGGCAAACAGGCAGCCGGGGCAAGGATTTAGGTGGACGGAAACCATTCCCGTGCCTGCGCTGCTCGCCAGATGATGACGACGACATCACGCTCCATTCGATGTTTCGCGATTGATGCCGGTCTGCACCTTGTTGGGCATGATCTTGTGGTTCCTTTTGTGGTGACGCCAGCCCAGTCAAAGTGGACTTAAGTCGCTATGACGTCGCTCGCGCAGATATCCACGCTCGACGCGCCCTCTCTAACCCCCCCCTCCCTCTCTTCTTCTCCATCTTTCCGTGTAGTTCTGGACATGGCACGCCACGTGCCCCTGTACCGGGCCCTGCTGGAGCTGCTGAGGGCCACCTCCACCTCCACCGCCCTGGTGCCCCTGCTGCTGCCCCTGTCGGGAGACCCCGGGGCCCCGGACGAGGAGGAGGACGACGACGAGGAGCACGCCGAGGGCCAGAGCTCGGTGGGCATGCTGCTGGCCAAGATGAAGACCTGCGTGGACACCTACACCAACCGCCTCAGGTACACACACCGGACAGGGGGTGTCTTGAACAGACTTAAGCAGGCCAGGTTGATCCGGTTTGTGGATATTCCGTACACAGTGGGCTGTGGGCGCTCGTGAAAGGAATGTTAGGAATTAGCCTGCCTTTAAATATATATATATTTTTCAAAGCTATAGGAGATGTAGGAGCGATCGTAATTATGATTCACTTTCCAGGGTCAGACAGTCCTCTTCTCTCCTAGCTACCTGTCCCCCATGAGGAGACAGAGCCGAGTAGACCCCCCCCCCCCCCTTGTTTATAGGAATTAAGTTAAGGTAGCAAACTTGACCTCTGATCTCTCCTCCCTATCTGTCACACCTGGCCCACTGTTGAGGAAGCTATGCTAAGACCCCACGGAGGAAGCCAACAGCCTTTTAACCTGAACCCCTCCCCTCACCAGAGAATACTGCAGTAGCTTGGCACACAACCCCCTTGGATTCTGTAAATATTTATCAATATTTAAACTGGAAGATGGGGTTGGATATCTGCTCATTGATAGGAGTGTCAAACCAGTCGCCATAGAGGTAGGATCCTCGATGACTCACATTTGGTTTCCCACCCGCCTTTGCGACTACTTATGAATTTAAGAAACCAGAAAGGAAGGTATTTTTTTGAAGGCTCGTCATGTGGGACTAGCCCACAAATATGTCAGGACATATATCCATGTTGGTGAGAACATTTATGGCCTACATTACTCAAAAGCCTTGGGAATGGATCTTGGTCCATTCTGTTATTTCCCCCACCTGTTATTTCCAGTCTGTTCCGGTTCCAGCGTATCAGCCTCATAGTTGGCACTAGGGGAGATGGAGGTTTGGCTTGAATGAAGGAACAGCAGCGCTAGTATTGTGATAGCAGCTCAACCCCGGGTGATAACCAGCCTCTGTACCTGTGGGCTCAGACAACCAGACACCTTTGCAAGCACACAACTCCACCCCCACACACAGACACAACCCCACAGCCACGCACACACTATGTAATGAGCCCCGGCTAGCCAGCCAGCCAGTCACAGGAAAATGTGGACTTCACGCTCTGCATTCAAAAAGTTCCACCAGCCTGGTGTGTCAGTGTGGGGACGAGCTGGTCTGTCTGTCTGCTCCAGAACACCACAGCAGAATTGAACAGTGAAAGTACAGGTGGGGGGGGGGGGTGGGGGGGGGGGGGGGATTGGGTGTCAGCTTCACCGCTGTTGTCCTCAGCCAAAACGGAGGACTCTGAAGGAGGTGGGGGAGGTTATGTGAACTTGGCCGGTGTTCAACCTCACAAAAGGTCACTGACCATGCCCTCCCCTCCCTCCCACCCCCACTAGCCTGTTTCTCCGAGGCCACATCATCCTCTCCTGCGTTGAAGATGGCTTGGGCGTCGCTCCGCCCACCTTCCCTAACCACCTTCCTGCTTCTCCCCTCACGCGACCTGAAACCCCATGCAAAAGTAGCCTATCGTTTTTTTTGTTTTTGTTTTGTAGACCCTCTGAAAACTTTTTTGGGAGACGTCAAGGTTTATCCTCAGGCACTAGTTCAGTTATTTATGCAGGACGGCCGTACAATAAGCTGCCTGAATAATGCATGGCTCCTGGGTAGCGGGCTCTGAAGCCCTGGCCCCTTCATTCACCGGTCGAACACTGGGTCAGACGTCTGCCTTTCTACCCGGCTTTGACGCTTTGCCCTCCAACACCTGTGGGTGTTACTGGCCATGAAAAATGGATCGAAAATGCATCAATATTTCACTCGTATGTCAAGTCGATGTGGAGGGATTGGCTGCATCAGATCACAACCGCCTGTTAAAGAATACCCAACCCCCCCCCCCCAAAAAAAAAGTTCACCTCTTCTTCTTTTGTTGATTCGCTTCGTCCGTCGCCCTAATGGCACGGTTGTCTCTGTCCCTCCCAGGTCGAAGAAAGACAAGAGTAAAGTGGTAAAGACGGACCCCTCGGACCCAGAGCCGGAGGGCCTGACCCTGCTGGTCCCAGACATCCAGAGGACGGCGGAGATCGTCTACGCCGCCACCACCAGCCTCCGGCAGGCCAACCAGGGTACGACACACACACACACTCACTAACACCTGTCGCACATGTCCAACCAAGGCCAAACAGAGGACACAATTACAGTTGGTCCGGTCCCAACTACTTAGGCTGCTATTTAAAGTGACGCGCAGCCAGACGGTGTTAGTGTCTGTTTTGGAAAGCTCCACTTCACCCAGTGGATATCTTTCTCCTCGGTCTCCCCAGTATTTGGCCCTCGACCAAGATGAATCCGCTTCTCTCGCCGATGTTCGTCTGAATAATTTCAGCAGTTCCCAATTTGCCTCTCTGCCTCCATATTTCTCCCCTCCACCCCCGGCTTTGTCTCTCCGTGCCACCGTTCCTAGGACAAGGGCACGAAAATGGGTCTCCTAAGTTTAGCCCATTCCACCAGTCGAAATTCCCTGGGACGTGATTGGCGGCCGCCCTCTCCTCTGGGTCTTATTCACGGAGGATAACAACCCGTTTTCAACCCCGGAACGTTCTCTCCGTCACCCCCTTCATCCCCCTGAGTGACGGGGCAAACTGACGCTGGGTCACATCTGTCCCTTAAAAGGGTCCCCGATTCATCACCGCCCTGATGGATGGTCTCCTGTGAGGAGCAGTTGTTTTTATCGCGTCCCCCCCCTCCGCAAAATGGCCGCTGGCCTTCGTCCCCACACAGCCAGAGAAGAGACACCCAGTTGTCCCCAGAGCCCCATAAGGAGGACCGGGGGGGGCTCCATTACTCACCTGGGTCAAAGAAAGCGGTGGCCATCGACTCGTGTCTCCGAGTCCGAATTGACCGTTACGTTCTCTCTCACACACACACACACACACACCCCACTCTGACTCCCCCCCCCCATCCCTTTAGCTACGATGTGTTTAACATTATTCATCTACCTCTCCCCCGTCTCCCCATCGATGGCCGTCTCAAATGATCACTGAGGAAGGGGAGTGGGGAGGAGGGGGGGGAGGGGCGTAACATAGATGAAGATCAATGTCTCTTGTCACTTTACATGAGGAAATCCATACTGTAACGGCCGTGGAAACCAGCACCCCCTCAAAGGGAGCGCGTGTGTGTGTTTGTGTTGCTTCGTTAGCTCCAACGGATATGTAATTGTTTAATTAGTACATAGTCTTTAAGGGCTGGCAAAGGAGGGGGCTGGTCCAGAAGGGGACACACACACACACACTATGGGTGTTCCGGCAATGGCGTGTATCGAATCCTGGAATGTCCCCCCCCCCCACCAACCTCGTACACACACACACACACACATTGCTGACGTGCCAAGAGGAAGGCGATAGAAATGGAAAGGACCGACAACGGCTGAATTCCCGCTGTAATAGAGGCCGTTAAACGCACCAGTAGTTTAATGCTAAGTACAGCTCTCCCAGGTAACGTGCGGAGGGGGGCCCGGGTGGGGAGCCAAGCCGACGTTGTACCATAAATGTGCTATATATAGATTGTTAATTATGTTGATGCATTATCCGTCCTCTCCCTTCAAGCCCCGTGTTTTATCGGGGGGGGGGGGGGGTTTTGATCGCCGCCCGTGTGCCATTATCATTCGTCTCGTACGCCGTTTTGTGCTGTCGATAATGAACGGGGGGGATTTGAAGGGACTGGGGGGCGCGGAGGTAGGGAAGAGGGGGGGGTAGGGGGGGTAGGGGGTGAGTCCCCTAACGGTGGCACTTCTCATTAGCTGATAGAATGAATGGGTTTTCGCTCCTGTGCAGTGAAGCGGCGTCGACAGGCAGACGGGAGAATTCATATGATTGTAATATTTACTAACAAGAATTCGTTACGTCCCTTCGACCGCATGACCTGTCTGAAGAAAAGGATGGTGTGTGTGTGTGTGAGACCGCCAGGTTTAATACTAAGCTTGTGGGGCCGGGCCAGTGGCCTGCTGAGATGAGAGTTGTGACAAACGGCCCTGGTGGCAGGCAGGCCGTCAGCCCAGCGCTCACAACCAGATGACTTTGAAGCCCTTTTATCCCCTCCTTGCTCACATGTTCTCTCTCCTTTTCCCTACTCTCTCCCTCTTCCTCCCTCCCACTTCCCTTCCTCTCTCGCTCTCTCCCTCCCTCCCCCTCTCTCTCTCGCTCTCTCTCCTTCCCTCCATCAGAGAGGAAGCTGGCCGAGTCGTCAAAGAAGGTGTCCACGCGGGCCAAGCCCTTGTCCATCCTGCGCTCAGTGGAGGAAAAATTTGTTGCCGCCATGAAGAAGCTCCAGTTTGGTGAGTGCTCCTGACTGCTTCTGGAACTGTCCAGGGTGTCCCCTCAGACCGCATCTCTCCCTCCACATCTCCTCCCGGCAACAAATCCACCCCCCCCCCGACTCTCACATCTCATTCCTCCGTTCCTAGATTGATCTGCAAATAGATTTTAGCAAGTGTCCTCTTGACGTTCAATGTAATCAGCAGTGACATTAACGCAAACAGGGTTTTTGTTGTGCCTACGCGTCCCAGTTCTTAAAGTGGGGGTTCGGGGGGGGGAGGGGGGTGTTGGAAGAGGTTCTCTAGAGTACGAGAGTGAGTCCCCCTGGTGAGCGCCATGATTCAAGACGTGGAAGATGAGGGCCTGCGTTATTAGTCAATATAGATTCAGACCGATGGTTCTCTCATAGACACAAAGCACGAGAGGCCCTTTCTGGAATGTAAATAAATAGGAAGACTGGGCTTATCTCGAACTCGCGGCCAACAATAACTGGGGCACAGTGTGTGTTTAATACCATTTAAATAGACCTTGTAGTTTCAAGCAGCCACCGGCAAGGGTAGCACTCTCTGCTATGATGACAGGTTGGTTTAATCTCCCGACGTGGATAGCCTGTTAACCTTCTTACATTATCACCAATTCACAGCCTTCTGCAGCTATTGCCATTATTCGCCTGTGGTTTGTGTCCTCTTGTGGTAATGGATGTTGTTACGATTTATTTTCTTTCGTATATAAAATACAGGTTTTATGGGCTGTGTACCTAAAGGGTTGCTGTAGCGCACGATACAAGTCAACCAAGTAGACTGACATATTTTGGGCCTCCCTCTCTCTCTCTCTCTCCCTCTCTCTCTCTCTCTCTCTCTCTCTCTCTCTCTCTCTCTCTCTCTCTCTCTCTCTCTCTCTCTCTCCCTCTCCCTCTCCCTCTCCCTCTCCCTCTCCCTCTCCCTCTCCCTCTCCCTCTCTCTCTCTCTCTCTCTCTCTCTCTCTCTCTCTCTCTCTCTCCTCCCTCTCCTTCTCCCTCCCTCTCTCTCTCTCTCTCTCTCTCTCTCTCTCTCTCTCTCTCTCTCTCTCTCTCTCTCCCTATCTCTCTCTCCCTCTCTCTCTCTCTCCCTATCTCTCTCTCTCCCTATCTCCTTCTCCCTCCCTCTCTATCTCCCTCTCTCTCTCCCTCCCTCTCTCCGGGACAGACACGTTCGAGATGGTGTCGGAGGACGAGGACGGCAAGCTGGTGTTCAAGGTCAACTACCACTACATGTCTCAGGTGAAGAACGCCAACGACGCCAACAGTGCGGCGCGCGCCCGCCGCCTGGCGCAGGAGTCCGTCACGCTGTCCACCTCGCTGCCGCTGTCCTCCTCCTCCAGCGTGTTCGTCCGCTGCGACGAGGAGCGCCTCGACATCATGAAGGTAGATGGGGCCTCGCTTTGAGACGGACTGTTCTCTTAGACCCGGGGGGGGGGGGGGTACATTTCTCTCTGCATTTCTCACAGTTTTTTTTTTTTTTTTTTTTTTTTACAAGCTCTCTTCCTGTATTCACAGGTTCCAAGTTGACACCATAGTAGTAACAACCCCATGTGATTCACCTTCCCACTATCTTAATACCCAGTTCACATATTCGCTTCTCATCGGACCATTATACAGTAGCCATGGTCACGTGAAGCCCGTCTGTCATAATCCAGCAGAGCCCTGTGTTAAAACGGGATTTCCGTTCGGTGATATTCATGCTCTTTCACGAGGCTGTTCTCCCCTATCAGTTCATGACACCCCCCACAGCCTCAGGGAAAGCCAGGCTAACCCGCGACGGAGTGCTTCTCAATCAAGGTGCTTGTAAAAGTGCCCTCGCTGTCGTGTTACTGTTTCAGTTCAACAGAACGAGGCCCCCGCAGCGAGATAATACTGTCAGCCCAGCGGTGATGAGTTCCCTCAGATTTGGGGGAGAACGAGGGCATTTTTCTGGCCACTACACGAGACTGCTAACTGCGATTCAGCATTCCCACACTTGCTCATAGAACGGGTATCATGGACCAGTGACATTTAATAGAAAGCCCCCTTGTGCGTTTCTGTTTATTTGTTTTTTTCGAGGAATGACAAAGACCTCTCCCGGTAAATGTCAAAAGCCAAACGTTTGTTTCTGTTTCCTGGAAAAGATCACTGAAGTCACTAAAGTCTCTCCATGAAGAGAACCAGGGAAAGGTCACTGATTGGCTCGGGGTTTGGTACATTGGGTGAAGCCCCCCTTCCTGTCTTCTTCACCCCCCCCCCTCCCCAGCCTGCTAACCTCCTAGTCCTAGTGCATTAGTCTGGGTCTTCAGCCATCTCTACCAGGAAGCTGGCTCTGTACTAGCTTAAAGGCAATGAACAGGAAAGTGTTAACCTACTCTGAACACTTGAACTCAGAGAGACACCGTTGCATGTTTACGTCAAAACAGGCTTCCCACCAGACCCATGAGACCCCCCCATCCCCTCTCCCCCAGGTTCAGGGCCCCAGTTAGCTCATGTGTGTGCACACAGACACTCTCCCTCACCGCTTGTCCTCTCAATGCTACACATGGCCTTGCTGTAGAATCTGCCATCCATGTTGTCTGCTACCTCCCCTGTTTCCATACTCTGTCTGGTTCGGTCTGTTTACCGTGACCAACCACTCCCCCCCTTTCTCCCTCCCTCTCACTCCCTCCCCCCTTCCCTTTTTCTTCTGGTTTTCTCTCCACGTTTCCTATCAGCCAGGCTCTCTCCAGGTTACGTGCCTTGGCAGCATTGCCTGTTCAACCTCTCCTCTCTTCCCCCTCTCCTACCTCTCTCCCCTCTTAAACCTCCAATCTGATATCTAGTCCGACTCTCCATTAAAGACACCTTGTCTGCTGACGTTCACCAGTCTCTGTCCCCAGGCCTCTTTCATTTCCTTTGTTCTTTCTTGCCTCCCCCCCCCCCCCCTTCATACACACACAAACAGGCACTCTCAACACGCTAGCAAACAGAAAACAAACATGGCAGGAAGTCCACTCCTCCATTCCTCTGAAGTCTTGAGCACCAGATGCACTTTAAGGCTCTGGGTAGAGCCGGGTTTCATTTGAGATTAACAGAGCGGTCGTCAGGACCCCACCGCCTCCTCCAGACACACACGCATCTCTCCTACACACGCGCACACACAATCTCTCCTACGCACACGCGCACACACAATCTCTCCTACACACACGCGCACACAATCTCTCTCGCACACACAATCTCTCTCTCACATACACAAACTCCCTATCACACACACAAGACCGCAAGCCGGCTAATGCGGAAAATCGCTAAAGAGTGGAAGAGGGGGAGAGAGGGATAAAGATGGGCTGTGAAGGAGAGAGGAAAAGAGCACGAGTCTGCTTCCTCTTCCTCCTCCACTTCCTCCTCCACTTCCTCCCCACCTGAAAGGGCTCCCAAGCATCGATGAGACACTGATACCCAGGGAGACTTCAGCGCCTGCTTCCTGGCCGTGCAGGAAGATTGCTGGACTTTCTTTTTTTTCTTCTTCTGAGATTGCCCTCCTGAGCGCTTGACAGAGAGAACTTTCTTTTTGTTTTCCAGCTCTTTATACCTTTCGTGATTAATGAGGTAATCTCATGTAGCGTGGGAATTAATTGGATTTCTCCGACAGCTATGAGGGTGGTTAACCAGGAAGGCACTTCTGTTGTTTTTGCTGTCTTTTTGCGAGCGGGAAAAAAAGCGTTCTCCATCGAAACGGACCTCACGAGGACATCCGTCTCTGTATATTTTCTATATGTCTGGCTTTTTACCTATTTACCCCCACAAGTTAGTGACTTTAGTTCGCCTCATGGTCAGCTGAGAGCAGACGTTTGCATTAACCCCTGCATTCCCATTCACAGGTCACACAGTGCCCCCCCCCCCAACCCCAACTTTAATGGCGTGCCCCTTTTCCCTCTGCGTGTGCCAGGTTCTCATCACGGGCCCGGCAGACACGCCCTACGCCAACGGCTGCTTTGAGTTTGACGTGTACTTCCCCCAGGACTACCCCAACTCCCCCCCCCTGGTCAACCTGGAGACCACCGGGGGCCACAGCGTGCGCTTCAACCCCAACCTCTACAACGACGGCAAGGTGAGACCCAGTCATGAACAAAGGGTGAACAGAAAGAGGCAGAATAGTCTGTGAAGCTGTGAGTTAGAGGTCCCCCCCCCCCCCCCAATTTTGTCTGGGATTTGATGAGGCTTTCTGTTATGGTCCGACTGTACAACCATGGTTAAGTGAGAGAGAAGTCTATTCAGACACATGAGACCTCCATTTGGCTACCGTCTTCCCCCCACCTCACATCCTTCCCTTATTCTTATTATATCTTTTTATATCTTGTCTTCACTGTCGGCATGCCCCTCACTCCTTCCTCCCTCTTCTGCCTCCAGTCATCCACCCCATCTCCTTCCCTCTCATCCTCTCCTGCCCGCTCCTTTAGCTTCCCCCCCCTCGGTGGCAAGGAGCTGTTAAGGTGCTGGAGCCTGTCACATTGGCTCCCACTCATTAGGAGGGCCGCTGACAGTCCACATCTATTTTCATAATGGAGGCAGACAGCAGCAGGCGCCCTGTGGCGGCCATGGCCACGGCGACTGCCCCCCTCCGCTCACTACCGAGGGAGGGGGGTGGGGAGGCGATGGAGGGATGGATGGATTGGTCGAGAGATGGATAGGATGATGGAGAAGAGGGAAAGGCAGTTCGGTGGTGATGGAGAGGGGGGGGGAGGAGGAGGAGGATGGGTGGATAGCGAGGTAGGGACGAAAGAGCGAGGGACAAAGAGAGAGGCCACCTTTGACCCCTGCCTAGGGATGTTTACTGGTCACCTTCCTCTTCTAACTTGATCTCGGAGTGGAGCACACTGCTGTGGTCTGAAACTGTCTGTCTGTCTGTGTCTGTCTGTCTGTCTGTCTAAGGTGTGTTTAAGCATCCTCAACACCTGGCACGGGAGACCCGAGGAGAAGTGGAACCCACATACCTCTAGCTTCTTACAGGTGAGATGCGCGCGCGCACACACACACACACGCACTCCTAATCAGGCACACACACACACACACAATCCTTCAGTTCCATAATGAGATTGGCTCATCGCAGCCCTGAGCACTGTGTCAATAGTGATAGTATTATTATTACCCTGTCTAAACCTGACCTCAAGGGGCTTCGGTATTATTAGTTTGACTGTTTTGACGGCTCCCTGAAAGCTCATCGGTTGGACTCTGTGTTGGGCAAACTTTAGTCTTTACTTCGGATCATTCCGTAACCCCAGGCGACACTCCGACACTCCCTCGGTAGGTGTGTGCGAGCGCGCCGCGCAGGCACACACACTCATCATTGGCATGGGAGACGCGCTGCCGCCCGTGCACAGAGCATCTTCATGATCCCGTCAGACACGCTGCCTTTCACCGGGCCTGTGTACGCACGACGCAGCAAGTCGTTCTCCATGTCTTATCGATCCAAGCAACAAGCAAGCAATATGCTCCCTCGTTGTTTCGCTCGCTCGCTCTCTCTCCTCTCCCTCTCTCTCTCCCCCTCGCGCTCTCTCTCCTCTCCCTCTCTCGATCTCTCTCCTCTCCCTCTCTCGATCTCTCTCCTCTCTCGATCTCTCTCTCTCGCTAGTTCTCTATAATTTCCTCATTTATGGGGTTGAAGAGTTCATAGAGATGTTTCCATCGATTATCATTCCAGTCAGTTCACCGGATCAATAGTGCAAAACCAGAGGGGATGATGTGGGGGCGGGGCTGGAATCAAGTGGTAATCAGACATGGTTGATATTGGATATCCCATCTAGGTTCAGCCGGGCTGCGAGGGGAAGGGAGATCTGGGTCGATGTCAGGGCCCATGCGAAGGTCCTTAAAAGCAAGTCACTTTTTGTGAGGTGGCTACCCTTGCTCTTCTATTGACACGGGTACCAGGCTGGTTATCTGACGGGTTAACCCTCCCCCTCCCATCCACCCCCACCACCCCGTGTTTAAGAGGACAGGCGCTGAGACTGGGCCTTAGCAAGAGAGACATGTACCCCTTCTCTTTAAGAAACGCCGGGGCATTCATAAAATCTTTAATGACAATGTAATTACACATTATAATTTTTTTTCTAATTGAATTTCATGATATACCGCGATGAGATTATGCTTTTTTTTGTGGTGGTGGTGGGGTTGAAGATCTCTTCTTCTCGGTGTCGTCCTGTCACGCTTTGCTGCCTGGCTGGAGGGATCACCGCTCTCCCTCCCTCCCCTCACTCAGGCCCTCCCACCTACATGGCGCTTTTTCCTTCTCCTGGCACGCACACGTTGACCTAATCCTGGCCTCTCTTCTTTCTCCCTCCCTCCCTCCTCTGTTCCCTCCCTCCCTCCCTCCTCCAGGTGCTGGTGTCGGTCCAGTCCTTGATCCTCGTGGCGGAGCCCTACTTCAACGAGCCGGGCTACGAGCGCTCGCGCGGCACCCCCAGCGGCACGCAGAGTTCCCGCGAGTACGACGGCAACATCCGGCAGGCTTCGGTCAAGTGGGCCATGCTGGAGCAGATGCGCAACCCCTCGCCCTGCTTCAAAGAGGTGAGAGAGACCCACCATTTTGACCTCACCTGCTCCCACTGCGCTCAACCCCCCCCTCCTCCTCCTCGCCCCAAACCTTCTACTTTATCCCCTCTTACCCACAGTGCTCTAACCTCTGAATCTGCCTTAAAAGTAGAAACACACCTGATATCACCAGAAACCCTTACTCTCCTTTAAACCTGTCATCCAGCCACCCCCACCACCGCCACCCCCAAATCTCCCAAAGTCAGAGACTGAAGAGGGTTGCACTGCGCCTCTTTCTTCTCCCAGGAGGTGAGAGCTGCCACAGCCTCTGGCTCCAAACCGTGGAACATTCCTCCTGCCCCTACCACCGCCCTTCATCCTAACCTCCGCTCTTCTGGGGAACGCTGGAAGCTTAGTGTCTAGTTTTAACCTCCGTCTTTGAGGCTTGTTGAGAACCTACCGAATCCCCCAACCCTTAGCAGTGTGTGCAGGTGGCAGATATCCTTAAATACCCCTCCAGACTCCCGCCCCTCGCTCTTCTCTACTTCATACTTCAAAGGGGAGTGGTCCCTGGTCCCTTCCTAAGAATCCTCCTTTAAACAGTCCGGAACATTCTGCACACCCTCCTCCGACACAGTACAATCCCACGGATTGATTAGAAAGGATGTGTCTGCTCCTGGGGAGGAGGGGGGGGGGAGTGTTAGCTCAGCAGCCGAACGGACGTTAGCCTTCTCAATCCCTCAGGTAGATGATGTCCTCATTTTGGTGGGTCTCTCTCCATGTCCCGCTCCCTCCCTCGCTCGACTTTCCCTTTATCTATCCGTCCGTCTCTCCCCCGCATCTTTTTATTTTATTTTTGTATTTTGTAAGGGAAGCTACAGAAAGAATGACTCACCGGGGGGAGGGAGAGAGGGAGAGAGGGAGAGAGGGAGAGAGGGAGGGAGGGAGAGAGGGAGAGAGGGAGAGAGGGAGTCGGCTCAAGTCGAGAAAGCTAAGAACGAAACTGACCCAGAGCTGGAGGTCCGGCTCATCGAGGGGAGATGTCTGAGGGTGGTGGCTGAGAGGAGGGGGGAGAGGAGGAGAGCGCCTCCCGATGAACACAACTCCAGTCTGGCTCCTACGTGGCCTGTATCCATCACGTAGCTCGCACACTCAGTCTCTCTCTGTCGCGCGCGTGCGGCGTTACAGGTGCACGCGCTTCATTTCCGCGTCGCATCATTTGAAAGTCAACCCGTCGGCCAGTGCTCCTCTGTACCACCACCAGTCACTGACTTGTCTTTGTCATTTACTGCACTTTAATCTGTGTGTGGGTGCCTGTGCACGTACACCTCAAAAAGTCAGCATTGATTAAAATATTGGATTGAGGGAATGTTAGCCCTGGATGAAAACACCGAATTCAATTAAGATCCCAGATGCTCGCTGTGCTGCCAAGCCCACCTCTGCCTCTGCCAGACAGTAATGCATTTTCCTGCCTCCATCTCTCTCTCTCTCTCTCTCTCTCTCTCTCTCCATCTTTCTCTCCCTCCTTTTTCTCTCTGTTAATCTTCCTGTCACTTATTCGTTCTCTACCTGTGATTCCTCTAGACTAATGTTTTCGTACACCGAGACATCAACTGGATAGACCTGACGCTGGAGAGAGAAAGGGAGGGGGTAAAAAGAGAAGAGGAATAGAGAAGGAAGTGAGGGACTCGGGGAACTGAGTATGTTCTCCTCTCACCTCGCTCAGAAAGGAAACTAGACTGACAGCGATGGCTGGCTAGTCCCCTCCGGCGCGCACACACACACACATCCTCCCTCACGCCCTCATGACCCTCATATCATACAGCATCTATTATATATGACTTCACTTGGACTTCCCACCGAACAGAGAAACCTGATCTCTGGGGGATTACTCGGATAAATGAAGAAACGCTTGGGAATACCTCCAGGATGTTTAGAGAGGGTTAGAAAAACACTTCCATTTTCTAGTCAGGTTGATGTTCGAGCTACACCAAGCGTGCTCCTGTTTTGTTTTGTTTTGGTCAGGTTGTACTTTTTACAGTCCATTTATGAATCTCAAGAACAGAGGCATACCCGTGACCCCCCCCCCCACACACACACACACACACAAACGGACAGCCTTAGCCACATCACCCACCGCTCCTAGTGGAATTCCATTCTCTGCGGAGAGAGGGCCTCATCGGTGTGTCTGCTGTGGTCTGGGGGTGAAAATAGCCGCTCTACACAGCACATTGGGTGCTGTGCAGCAAAATTGCCCGTGGATTAGAACCAAGGAGCACAGGGGGGAAATGGCAGGTCTTGGTAACAGCTCCTGAATAAGGGAGCGCGCCAGCCAGGCAAAAGCCCCCCTCACCTCCCCCCCACCCCCTCCGACTCGCATACCCCACCCCCACCATCTGAAATTCAATTAGGCTTGTGACACACCCCTCCCGTCGCACAATCCACTCTGCCTCTGGCCTCTTAAGTGCCTGAGCCAAAGGCAGAGACACAGCCGGCATCCACATCCGGGTAGAACCAGGTGGAAGACGCGCTCGCACACCTAAACGCCAAGTCTCCGTGAGGGGCCCGCGTGCACAAACAGGCACGACCCCCCCCACACACAAAAAAAAAAGGGGGGCACTGCGACTTTCATCCCGGTTTGGAGGAGGAAGTCTCTGGAGGAGCAGACGTCTGTTGGAGTTGAACTCGAAAACCTCTCTCTGACACTGCAGACGGCTCTATTTACGTCCCCTCTGGTGTGTCATCGTGTATGAGAATCCAAACTTTCCGCTTCCTATTTGTAGCCTGAAAGCAAAGATTCGGAAGCGAGCCTGCATTATGCACCAGCCGGATTGTCAGGTGGAGTTAGGGACAACAGGTTGCTTGTTGAAATATAGATCATTTCGTGTCTGGTTCTCTTGAGTGTGTGTTTGTGTGAGAGAGAGATACTGTCAGAGCATAGGGAGAACGAGAGTGTTTAGCCTGTCGGAGTGTGAATGGCCCATTAGTGGCTAACATTCTCAGCGACCGCCTCATAATCTGTTAGTACTGTCATTCCCCCGGAAGCGTGGCCATCCCCCGTCCTCCTCCTTAATGGTTCAGTCCACACTGGGGTGAGGGTGACTCCCACAGATCTATCTACCTGACAAACCGGCCTTGTCAATGGATAAATGACAACAGCAATGATGGGAGGCAGGCACTGGGGTCCAACTAAGCAGGCTCATCCTTGTGTTTAGCCCATTTGGCCTTGAACGTGTGTGTATGGGGGGGACTGTGGGTTCGTGATCTCAGGGACCCGCTACCTTACGTGCTCCTGTGTTCATTTGCCGTGTAAACATGACAATGATTCAGCAACGAGCGGGACCGCACGCACACACCTGCAGCACGCACCGAATGTGGCTTGCTCACGCGGTCAAATGAAATGAGTCATTGTGTTGACACTCCATTATGGTGCATTATTGATGGGTTTTAGTGAGACACCTTCGCCCAGTGGGACCCAGCCAGGCCATGGTGTGTGAAACCTGCTTAACCCAGCCTGGTTAACGCTACACCAGCTGGGGGGGGGGGGGGGGGCAGCTTGTTGCCACGGTGCAGTTCGCTAGGGGGAGAGAGGGTTTTAGGGAAAGATCTAGCTCCTGGTTCTCGTGACTGAGAGAGCTTTCTGCTTCTCTCTCAAACACGCACACCCAAACACACACACCCACACACTCTCACCCGCACACACACACACACACACAGCTGAACACGGAGGTAGGGAAAAGCCAAGAGCGGAGCAGCGATGTGCCTCTGCCGCCTGGGTTGCCATGGCTACGCTGGCAAGGAAATTGATCACTCCCAGCAAACCCCCCCCCCCCTTCCATCTCCTTTTTTATCTCCCATCTCTTCCCCTCTTCCACACTTGCTCACACTCATATTCTCAGTCTCTTCTCTCTCTCACGCACACACACAGCTCGGTGGCAGCCAGCACTTTCCTCTGCCGATGAGTTAAGGGTGTCATAGAGACATCGGATGGGGGCTTTAGAATGTCACTTTTTTAGTCACAGATAGCTCGGTGACGGATGAGAACGAGGTGTGGGGGGAAGGGGGGGGGGGCGGGGCATTGGGAACATCTCGCACTGGTGAGAGGAAAAACCATGTGAGATGTCCATAACCATGATTGAGGATGCGGGCATTCAATGTCTCTGTCTCGCCAACACACACACACATTATACCTTCAATGTCTTTACCACACCTCCCTACGCACACCAAAACACTCCATCGCTGTCTCACAGACACCACTGGAGGCAGGGCCTGTTGTGTCGAGGTCGGCGCGAATAAAGCCGGCCTGTTCCTCCCTGCCTCACAGACCGCCATCCAGAGGACAAGTCTTGCCATCTGCTTGTGCCGCCTGTGCCCAGCTGGGGAAGCAAACCCTGCCCCCCCCCTCTCTCTCTCTCTCTCTCTCTCTCTCTCTCTCTCTCTCTCTCTCTTTCTCTCTACAAAACCACTGGAACCACTGTGAATACACACATTCACTCTCGCGGAAGCTAGTGTCAGAACGCATCAACCAGGCTCTAAACGCGTCACGTACAAGCACGGCAACCACTTCAAATCCTTACCGGATCTCATTTCCTGACGTGAGCGAGTTGAGGCCTGGGAGATGGACTGCCTGCGCTGTGGCTCGCGTCTCCATCACTCACTCCTCCGTCGCCGTCTTATCCAGCGGCCTCGATCTCCCTTCCGAATACATTGTTCTGCAGGTTGCTAATGCGCTTGTAAAGGCGTTCACAGCTCAAATAGCTAATTAGCCGTGAGCCACTGCGGGATGAGCAAGTTGTTAGCACCGAGATGGACAATTGTGTTATCATCCGTGTACGTCTCATTTGGTAACGTGTACGCAAGTTATCCCTGTTGCGATACCTTTATTATTAGCCCATCCGTTCAGTAGAGCTACCGCAGGCCTAAAGCTCTTGGGAGGGATGTAAGCTCATTCTTCTTTCTTCCAAGCTATTACCTGTTATCCAGTCAGGGTTAGATTGGCGCCGAAAAGTATGGGAAGAATGAGACTCGAATCATTCGCGAACCCGTGGAGCTTTTTCCGTAATCTGAGAGGACAATCTGAGAGGACAGATATCCTCTCTTTAGATGGTGAATCTGTCTGCACGTGTTCTGGGTGAGCTGGAGAATCTCGATTCCACCACCCCACACCCAGACAGCCAGTGGGGATATTTACGGTTTAGTCTAAGACCTGAGCGTTCAGGTCACGGTCACGTTGAAGCGGTCACGGTGACCACGAAGACGAGGAAAGGGAGGGGGGGGGGGGACAGAAACTTCTTAAATATCCCTGACATGATTCATTCTTACCCATGACATATACACTCCCCTTGCCCGCTGGATTAATGAGTGGGACAGCATAGCCTAAAAAGGTCACTTAGTTCATACTGAAACGGGGGCATGGACTCACCAGACCGTGTATCGCGTGTATCTAGGCATGTATTGGTATGTGCATGTTTGTGTGTTTGTTCTCGTGTGTGTGTCATTGGACGTTTTTAAAGGTCACTGGTCCGATTCACGCCCCCCACTCTGATGAGCACGCGCGGTAGCATGTTCAGAAACTGGGAGGAGGTGGAACGCCCAGGTCTCCCACCCCCCTGAACACGCTGGGATCTCTGCACACACATCCCCCTCCATGGCTCCGCGTCCAGCCTGGGCAGGGTACAGTTGGTGCACGGAAGGCGGTTTGTTTGGGGGGGGGGGGGGGGGGGGGGCGACATGAGAGATCGCTCTCGTTCACGTCAGGGTGACCTTGAAGCGTTTCCCCGGCAATCAGTGGAGAGGGAGGGGGAGGAGGGGGGGGGGGGATGGCGGCGGCGGCTTCGAAGAACTCGTTAGAAATAACTCAAGCAGGAGAGACTGAGGGAGGGAAGGAAGGGGGGGGGGGGGAGGAGGTGCCAGATGGAGAGAGAGAGATGGTGTGAGAGGTGGAAGGGTACGGGAGAAGGATAGAGGTAGGGAAGAGAGGAACTGAGATGCGAGAGGAGGGACGGAAGAGGTCGAGTGGAGGAGCTGTCGTCTTCTCTCGCTCTCGTCTCCAGAGTCTCCGGGTCCTGCTGGATAGCAGGGGCAGCAGTCCGGATGGGAACTCCTCCTCCACACAGTAGCTGCCGGGGAAAAGGGGACGTGGTGAACAGTTACCGCATCATCCCAGTCCACCCACCCTGGCGACTGTTGCTAGGAGAGGGAAGGGAGGAGTGGGGGTTTTAGGGAGGGGCGGGGGTGGGCTAGAGGGGTTGATTGTCAGATTGACAGAACCCATTGTGTGTGTGTGTAGATCACAGAACAAGGTCTGTTGTGACGTCCGAGCCAGGCTCATAAATGCACCTCCCCAGTAATAAACTCGGGAGAGAACTAGGCAGAGAGATACAGAAGCTAGCCAACTCTTCTTTTATTTCACTTCCCCCCCCCCCCCCCCCCCCAAATAATTAAAACTGTCTGGGTAGTTACAGTTTAATACTGAAGGTAATCTTTAATGTGATCTAAACTGACTCCCGTTGGAGAGCTGTTTCTAATTCCACACCTCTCCCTTTCCCATCGTATCGTTTTTTTGTTTCTGTGATGTATGCCTTTGGCAGTTTCAATTGCAATATTAGTTTGATTAAATTGAATTGGTATCGAGTCATTTTTCTGGACATGCGTATGCCTATGGTACTCTGGTTGCATTGCCGTAGCCAGTCCACCCAGCCCTCAGTCACAATGTCTTTGAGTGAAGCAGGATAAACTGCGCACAGGCTGGTCGATTTGAGCGTGCACGCAAACACACGCTCATTCACACTTTCACGCTCTCTCACACCTCCAGACACACACACTATCTAGTCCTTTATTTTCATTTTTTTTGTTCTTCCGACCTCTCTCTCTAACACACACACACAACCTGATGCGATGAAACAAAGACTGTAGCTCAGAAAGCAAGCCCCATCGGTATACAGTACAGCACATGTGCCCGTCGACGCAATCTCAAGCTCGCTTGACAACCGCCCTCTCCAGACAACAGACAGCCGAGGGGGGGAACGCGGTTGAAGCTCAGGCTCTGTTCCAGCTCCTCCAGTAGGAAGGGAGCGTTTTCTATTTATTTCAGCTCCCCCCACTTCAAAGCGGCCCGTCTGCACTGCTCCCAGCCAGAGCGAGCCTGCCTCCCCCTGCTGCTTGGCAGCACGGAGGACGACTTGAAAAGTTTCCTCACAACCCGCTTCTGTAGCTTCCCCAAAGTTACTCGGAGGAATGGTGGGAGAATTGAGTGTCCCCTGCCCGATCGTAAATCTACCTGAAAGAGCACAGTGAGGGAGCCAGGATTCATTTACTGGTATTTAGTTGTGAGGGGAGGGGGGTTGTGTGTACAGACATTATTTTTCTTCTTAATAAAAATATATTTTTATACAGTTTTCTCATACCTAACGTGGCGTGAACCTCTGGGGTTGGAACTGTGGTTTAGTCACGATACTCAGAATTGAAAGATGTGGTTTTAGGCGGAGTTGCGGGGGATAAAAGGCATCAATTCATCATCCTTGATGCCGCTAATGGTACCTACTGGCCACGGAGCCGAGTGACTCACACCGTCCATGTCTGATGGCTGAGCCAGAGGTGACCTTTCAACATGGGAGGAGGAGGAGGCCACGCGTTTGCATGCGCTTGTCGTCGTCGCCGCCGGTTTCGGACGCAATCTTTGTGGGACCTGTGTTCTGACCTTGCCTGCACTTCCAGGTGATCCACAAGCACTTCTACCTGAAGCGGGCGGAGATCATGGGGCAGTGTGAGGAGTGGATCGCCGACATCCAGCAGTACAGCACCGACAAGAGAGTGGGCCGCACCATGTCCCACCACGCTGCAGCTCTCAAGGTAACCACGCACACCTCTGTTCACTTTGCTTATCCCGGCGAAACGGCCACACGCTGGATATACAAAATATATACCAACTCCCATTTTTGTTTGTAAAGCCCTGTTTTTTGTAAGCCTAATGATCCGAAGGGCTTCACAGTTGGTTTGCACCAGTAACCAACCCCTCAGAGAATACCGCCAGGGTTTTACTTTACCAGACGGCGAATTGTACCACCAATTTCACACTTTTTAACAGGCACATACTGTACACACACACAGCTTTGGTACTAGTCCATGTTGTGTTAATGAAGTGTGAATAGTCTGCAGAGGACAACATCCCGGGTGTTTACACTGGGCCTCGACAGGTCCTGATTCATCACTCCCAGACGGCTCCCCTCGTTCTCACACACTTCCGAGACCGACTGAGCCAGCCGTGCAGGAGCTGATAACGCGCGCGCACACACACTGTCCCACTGGTAGCTGTTCTCTCTGGCAGTGAACAACCACCACAATTAATATCTACAGTAAATAATCCCTGCAACACTGATAACGACTGCACAGAGAGCCTACATTTCAGGCCTTGTGCTGTGGACGTCGCAGGAGCCAGGGTGTTGTTCAGAGTAGGGGTAGTAGATTGGACTGGTTATCAGGTCCGTGCATCATGGTGTGTCAGCAAACATTGCCCCCCCTGGATGTTCAGGGTGGTTTTAGTGCCTATTCCTCACAGTCACCTTAGCCACCAATTGACTGCTAGTCTTGGGTTCACATTTGTGTTCATTTTGCCTGTCCTGGCCTTTTTATGTTGTTGTAAATGGTTATGTTTTACCATTGCTGGGTGTTTAAGGGCATAGTTTAAAGAAGGGAAATGTGATCCTTCATCTCCGGTGGTGCTTAGTTTTGCCTAAGTGTTCTCATCCCCTGCCCAGATACCACCCATCGGCTCAGATATTCCTCAGTGTCCACCTGTAGTTTCATTTGTGTATTTGTTTGTTTCGTCCCCCTGCTCCTTCGAACATGACTAGCATTCGTTAAGTCGACTGTCCATCGAACCATTTAAATGCAGCGCAGCCGTACTTTTGAACTCATCTCTGGCCCCTGTCTCTGCCCTCTCAGCGTCACACGGCCCAGCTCCGAGAGGAGCTCCTCAAGCTGCCCTGCCCAGAGGGCCTGGAGCCCGACGCCGAGGAATTCTCAGAGAAGACCACCGCCCTCATGGTCAAGGAGCAGCCCAATCAGGATGCGGAGAAGCCAAGCGGCAGCCAGGAAGGCCACTGCAGCGAGGGCCAGCTATGAGCCCCGCCCCCCCCTCAGCACCTGTCCCGCCCCTTTTAGCAGTGGCCACTCCTCCTCACGACTATTACTATTGTTATTGAATAGACTTGACGGCTTTGAAGCACAAGCCACCATTTTGTCAATATTTGTATGTAAGAATCTAATTATGTAATAGCTGAAAAAGAGAGGACCGGGGAAATGCGACAATATGAAACCGCTTACAAAACGACAAAAATAAGACAAAAACTCAGAACTATGCTATGCCCTTAAGGAAACAGTCAACAAAAACGAAATTATCTTTTATTTACCTGTAAAAGAGTGTAAACTTTTGTGCTTTTTTCCAATTGTGAAATAACCACTGATTGGTATGTTATTAAACTTGTTTATGTATACATAATGACAGAGCAAATCACAGAATATATAAGGGAACTACCTTTAGAGAAGAATGTTTACTGAATGTTAATTTCCTTTCCTTTTTTTTCTTTTTTTTTTTTTTTTCTTTTTTGGACTGTTAGCGCAAGGACAGTTGTAACCAAGAATATATTGGTCATTCTTTAAGAATACTATTTAAAATCCGAGAAATAAGGACACACACACGTACACTTTCCTGAATTTGAGAAATATTCTGGTTTCCCATTGACATCGCTTATTTGATTTCTACAGGAAACTGTAAACTTCAATAAAGGCTGAAATGGACATTCTTAACTGCTATGATGTTATCCCTTTTACAGGTTGTTCTGAAATGCTATGAACATGTTTTTTTTCTGCCTCACTAATTCTGAATGCAAGTTTAATAAATGCAACCTGTTTTACTTTGCCCGGATATATAAATTGATACGAATTTGTAGATCACAAGAGTTTGTATGTAAGATGCAATTGGGAGATGAACGTGTATGAAGGCTTGTGCATGTGTGTTTACCTGTGTGTGCAAAAATCCCGGTGATATACAAAGCTGTGATGTGCCTTTGATCTACATCATACCACAAAAAAATTCTAATACAATTTATTTCTACAATTTAACTACTCAGCTCCTTGCAAAAGAAAATAAGAACTGCTTTGATCTTTTTTTTATGTTGATTCCAAGTGAAAGAAAATGCACTTTCTATTTTACTCCCAGTACAGCCACATACTCCTTTTGGTAGGACATTAAATGGAGCTTGAAAATGTGGATTGATTGTGCGAATGCTTTTTTTTTTTTTCTGGGGTTTTGAACAGCACTTGGACTTGACCCTGTTATCTAAATAAGAAATAAGAGCAGCAAAAACATACCACCAATCCACCCGGGAGAATGGGTACCACACTTAAGGTCCAGGGTGGTTTACCAGTGGGTTCATTCACATGGGTTTCATATCAGTAGACTGGACTGAAGTTACTGAGGACGGAACTTTGAACGGATTTTTGAACAAAAATATCTGCTTGGATTTTAGGGGATTTGATATTTTGCATCCTATCTCCAAAAACGGCAGTCCAGTTACAAAGAAAACATTATCCTTGATACAGGGAAAAAAACCTACATGACAACTCGACAGAGTTGTTTTGCCACTACACACATGGATTATGATGTACAAGAGACGATGGGAAAAAGCTTGCTTGATGTGCTTGTGATTTATTATTTATTCCCCTACACTTTAGAACTCCAAAGCAAAATAGAAAAAACTACTGGAAAATGCATGTAGAAATGTGTAAAGCATAGCATGTAAAAGTTAAACGCTGTGTATGTGACAGAGCCCTATGGGCTCACGTCAGCAGGGGTTATGTACATGTCACGACAAATTTACAGTTGAAGCTGTATGAGAAGCTACATTCACCCACCACTGGTTGTCTCACAACTCAAAATGAGTTTTAAAGCAATGACTAAGTCTAGTCTAGTCTGGTCATATGCCAGACTGAGTTTACTGTCAAAAGTTGGTGGGTAGTTGTATTAAGTGTAAGGCTAACACCGTCATGCTGCTCAAACCTCGAGTACGATTTTTGTTAAGCAATTTTTAAAGCTCATGTTATCACTTTAAATATATCATACTGGCTGTAAACCTCCCCCATCTCAAGCGAGAGTTAAGTTGAGCGTGTTGCTCAACTACATTCTCTACTCAGCTTCGAGTGTTCAAACGTTGTCAAAGAAAGATTGTGTGGTGGAATAGCTCTGTGCTGCTGGACTAAGGCAATGTTTCTGCAGTACGGTACAGTACAATGTGAAGTACTGCAGGCAGCCCTGGTAAGCCACTTCCAACACAAATAATTCAGACGGCAACAAGGAAAGTCAACATTCTCCTCTGTAAACTAAGAACAAACAAACGGTGGCGTCTGAGGATTTTTTTTTAACGATTTCTCATCACACTGTTCAAGCAATCAATGCAAGAACAGTGTGTCCCGAGTATTGAAGAATCTGTGTGTTGTGGAAAGTGCGTGCTCACCTGCTTGATGGAGTATGGATGCTAAATTTGACAGCCAAGGCTTCAAACAGCCTTTGTAATACGGTTGGTGTCAGTCTTTGAACAGCAAATCTTTTGTTTCCAACCCTTGAAAAGCAAGTCTTGAAAAATATACAATGGTTCTCATCGGACAACGGTGTGTCCTTGACAGCTCTGTAAATTAAACACTTGTGTCTGGGGAGAGTAAATCACAGTGTGAAACAGCTTTTGTTCACCTTGGCATTGTGTGGGGGTCTCTTGTTTACTTCTAAACATTTGTTTAAATTTAACTTTTAAATAGGGTATCCCATTGAGAAAACAAATCTTGCTTGCAAGGGAAAACTGCATACAAAAGTTGTAAAAATCACTTAAATTCTAATAGTAAAGTAAGAATAAAATCTAATAAAACAATTACAAGCATCTGAATATAACTCCCTCCAAGTAAATCCTTCAATTTGACCAATGGCAATCAAGTGTCTTGTTTAAGAGCTTGTTCCATAGGGTAGGTGTAGCATTAATAAAATACAATGTGTTATAAGTCGAGTGCTGATCTGAGTCTTAGTATAATGAGTGTATAAAGTTCCAAAGTGTGTCCTAATATAATTACGTGTCTAAAGGGAAGTTGTCTATTGAAGAAGCCTGATGATCGCACGATAAATCAATCTTGGTGCTTAGAGTTGGCTCCAGCCTAGGTTATAGTACAGTGATGTGCACTAAAATATCACCTGTTATAACGGACAGTGCACTGTAGTAGACTGCATTGAGTGGCTTAAGTATGTGTTAGAAGCATCATAGAGGGGGTCCACATAGTCAAACACTGGTTCTGAACAATGTGTTTTCTCCTGCTTGGTTTTACTCAGCATCTTGATAAGCTCCTCCACTGCCATCTTTGGCAGTTTGGAGAAGAGTATATTGGTTTTTATCAGCATTTGACACCCGTTTTAACTCCATGAGGGATTTCTGCAAAACAATAAAAGCAACTAGCAGTTCAGCGATAGTCTGTTCAGCCATGGGGAAACAGTATACATTCCTGTGTCATTCGTGTAATCTGGACCCATGATCAAGCCTTGAAGGGCTCACTAGTTAAACACAGATCTGTGAGAGACATTCCTCCCCAACTATCTTCATGCTGGTCCAAACTAATACTGTGGACAACAAGTTATTTAGGTCTGACTGAATAATATGGTATTTTAGTTGTTCTGAAGTACATAACCTGCTTTCCAGACCATTGCAATAAAAATGTGTCAATGGTTCCACAATCTACTGGGCAGCAAGTTGCGAGACAAAAAGGTCAAATGTGTTGTCGTTTTTCCAGATGTTTTGTCCCAAACTAATCTTAGGTTGGGCATACGAGGAATGAGACACCTATGGTAAAAAAACATGTTTCAAATAAAAAGCCTTTCACAATGAAGAATAGATAGTGAGCATTTTAAGACCCTCTACTTTGCCTGTGAAGGTTTTCATAACAAGCTTAAGTGCTCATCTTAAATGTCATGCTCGAAGAGGATAGGGATAAGAAGGGAGAGTGGGGTTGGTTGGGGAGAGGAGTGTGAGGGAAACAGACCTTTAACAGAATCCTCCGTGCATCGAGAAAAACAGCCGAGAGCTCTATCAATGTGCAATGCTACTGCCGGGGCGCTGAATCATTTAGATGTTGTTTTTGTCTCATGTCAAACTCTGGGCTTACTCACTAGCGCTATCTCCAGGAGCGCCACACTCTCTCACTGGAGCTGAACCACTGGGTGTTTGTGTGTTCGTATGAGTGTGTTCGTATGAGTGTCTGCGTACGTGTGCATGTGTTTGGACAGGGAAAAGGTCAGGAGTGTGATCATTTTTATTAAACTGTCAAGCACAACATCACTTATCCTGCTCACTGTGATTTTTCATCTGGGGACCTCTGGACACTTATGACCATAGTTCTCCCATGTGAATGAAATGAGTGGGAACATTGTTATGAGTTATGTATCATCACTAATGTTTTCTCATCCCATGACAAACATGGGGGGGATGCCAGAATCTATTCCTTTTGTCATTATGATGCACACTTACCCTGACCTGAAGCTTTCATGTTGCTCTTTTTTTGTTGTTCAGACCTCTGGTATCCTCTGACAGTTGGCCACCATTTAGTGTATTCACATTACAGGATTCAGTAAATCTGAAAACGTGTTTTACTCCTTAAAATAACCAACAGAGTAGAGACAGGTCAAAGATGGGGTTCTACAATATAATATGATCCTTATGTAACAGCTTCCCTAGTAGTTCTCACCTGCTGTCGTTTACTGCTTGCAGTTGAGTTTGGCAGTTTACTTGTGACAAATATCTTTTTATTGACATAGGCTTACTTAAAGTGAAGGACTGCATGGCAAGTAAATTGATATTTAAAAAAAGGCTTGACCTTTGATTGCATTAGGGTATGCACGCAGCTAACACCAGTAAGTAACAGGCAACTAATCGATCATGTTTTCAATGCATTAGTGTAGTTTGTATATTTTCCACTCTGTAATCATCTTGTAATTTTTGCTGTCAACAAATAAACACGACCATAAAATGACTACGGTCCCTGACCAAAGCGTCCTCCTGATTAGCTTTCCCATGATGCAATGCGAATCTGTCATGGCTGCTCACTGATGCTACCTGCAGCACATGGGCAGATATAAACAAATTATTACAATTGAAATATAAACGCGGTCATTATAACAGTAAAGATATAAATCGGAAATTCAGTTTTCTTCTCACTCTGGTCCAAAAGTGCCATAGACGTCATCAGAATAAACTTGCTTTTGACGTTTAAGATGGTGCGGGACGTAGAGATTCCCGTGCTCCGAGGTTTTCTGACAGCAAGCGAGGCAGCGGAATGGAAGCAGAATATTTTCAGCTCTGCAGGTGAGAAAACGGAATTCCGCAGTTATTGTTTGGATGTGTATGTGTTATTTATGTATGGTATGTAATGATACGAACGTATTAGTGCAGTATTCAGAATAATTATATCGAATGTACCCCATTTCAGCATCTTAACTTGTAAGTGAACATAGCTTCTGACCGGTTCTTAACCGGCACCCGTCGCAAAGCTGATGTGAAGCCGGCGCGCTGAAGGAATGCTGACAATGGTCTTACGACCAATTTTGTACTTCTGCAATACCGTATTATTGGTTTATTATGCTGTGACTTGGTATTCTATATGCCCTTATGTGGCAAGTAATCTGTCAACCGTTAGCTCTTTAGCTTGCTAAGCTAGCTAGCTACATACAGTACCTATACAGCACGCGGAGCATCATCCTCGAGTAGGTTTCTTTGCAGCGTAGTTGTGTGGCAAGATCGATGTTAAGTTTTCACTGGATTGGAATGGGAGAGTCTGAGTTGGTAGTCCCTGGCTCTTTGCTAAGAAGAGTTAATACTCAGATACCACTCTTGGTCAAAGTAGCTTACACATGCCGTTAAGATATAAACTAAAACCAGCTAGACGTTCACAGGTGGTTGATGACATGATAAGACTGGATGCTTGACAGTCACTTTGACATCTCCGCGCGCCCCGCATCTATCCCAATGTTGCCCGAAATTTTAGATAAGCAATGATGTTATTTATGTAAGAGCTGGTACAACTATCTACTTCTTAATAATAATTAATCGTTACATACAAGTTTAAAATTAATGGTACAAGTTTTCACGATGAGCATTGTATCGCATTGTACAACATAAAATGGTATGCGATTAACGCACATGGCAAGTCATAGAAACCCGGTGTAGTCATTGACTTGTATGTGAAGTGACATTTGTCGCAGTCAAGACAATTCAGCAAGCACCCAAGGCGTAGATTTTGCTTGTTCAAGTGAAAAGTACAGTACTTAAGGACAGCACGTGTTGTGTATTCCTGTTTATTAAGATTACTGTTGTCTGCATTCTAAGCTGCACAGATAAATATAATGCAGCTTTATGACGGCGCAAGAATCCAACCGCAGAAATTAGGTATCTCCCAGGACAGAAGCAGGGGGCTGTTCTTGTCATTAGTTGAAGACAGTTGTCAGTCTATTGTCTGCATAGATTGCCAGTTATTTCCATAAATAAGTTCCAAAAATATGAATAGGGACTAAATGATCTGTGTGTGCTTGAGGCGGTTTGACAGTGTCCTCTTATTGCACCCAGATACAAAATGTAATACTAAACCTGCTTCTGTTATGTGGCACACAGCCAAATTATCAAATAATAAATCATTTGTTTGCATGCCCTTACATTAATTACTGCTAATTGCAAAGCTCTTTTGAATTACAGTTTAATTTAGGGGCATCCACTACCATGCTTTCCATAATTGCTGTTCTTCAACCAAGCTAAAGAGTAGCTGACATGTTATTAACAGGCTACCGCTGCCCTCGACCTTAGGCTTTAATTTTCTCACTCATACTATCTCTCCCTCTCCCTCCCCTCTCCACCCCCCTGGCTCTATGCTATTACTGCCAGTGGGTTTCATTAGATGGGTACAGCACAGGTGAAAAATCACAACACCTTACAGACAGTGTTGCGATAACTTATAAAAAAAAGGGGGGGGGGGGGGGGTTCTAAGGTAGAAGCTATGGCACACTTTCATAATGCAAGTAGGCCACTTGGACTTGCATTCCATTCTAGGAAAGGGCTGTTTCTTCATTTGGAGGCTGCTGCATAACTAGGATGTATTTTGACTGATGATGACTTTTATGATAAAAGACATTCAGTGAGGTCATAGTAAAATGTATTTTGAGTGTGGGGGGGGGGGTGCTGGGACTTGTCTTCAGAGGATGCAGTGTTATTTTAGTCTCTGAACAGTCCTTGGAACTATCATTAAACATCCCCACTGTCTTGTCATCTAAAGCCATAAGCTTCCTTTTTATATATGTATTTTTGGAAGTGTTTGACAGTAAATGTGGTTACAGTTGTACTTGCCTTCATTGGCAGAGACTGTTCCATAATATATTGCCACTCCATCACACGCTACACCCCCCCCCCCCCCCCGTCTCCCCCCGTTCTCTCTCCCTCGCCGTCTTCTGTCTCCCTCCCTCGCCCACACCAACGGAGCGCCATGCAATCAATGCTAATGAGTCCAGCCAGCCTCTGTGCTCAAATAAAGGGCTAATGAAAGCTGCTGAGCGACTGAGGCACAGCGTACCAGCGCAATTACTCCATGGATAAGTTGTCTTGCTCAGCCTCATAGCGAGAGCCATTGACGATAAATCAACATCTTTCCTCTACCGTCCCTCAGTCTTCGTCTGCAACACGTGACCACGTACCGCCATCGGACGTCTACTGGGATTTGCTAAATGCACCCATTTTACTGCATGAGGATATCCAGTTTGATTTTAAAATTGTGGAAAATGATGTGAAACGAGTGTGGGAGGGGGGCTGCAGAGGCCCCCAGAGGGAGGCTTCGCTTCCTCCAGCTTGGCTTAATCAGAAATAGTCATTTCGCGAAGAGCAAAACACATAGATCTAATATACGGCGGTGGCGATAATCGCTATGCTGTTACTTTAGATGTCAAATGACGTGTGTGCTTCCACCAAGTTTAGGAAGGATAATGGTGCCGTCCAAAGTCAAAACCATTTGAGTCATTAGTCACTTCCTGTCTCCCGCTTCCTGTTTTCCAGAGGCGGGCTCTCTGCTCAAGTGCTTGTTGGACGGGGACTACGAGGCGGTGCTGCTGAGTCCGCAGGTGCTGGACCTCCTGGGTGGAGACGGCGGGGCGGGGGAGGGCATCGAGGCCCACCTGGAGAAGCAGGTCCTGGCCTATCTGGCCGACCGCACGGAGGATGACAAGGCAGACAGGTGAGGAGAAGAATGGAGGACGATTGGAAAGGAGAACCGAGGGATTAGAGCCTTGCATCCTGCTCCGATGTAAGAAGTGTAATAATCAGTGGCTCACCGCCACTTTTACAGCTTTTCAACCACTATACAGCCTCTTATCAAGAATTCAGCGCAGGTAGGGAGGAGAATTACCAAGTAGTTCTCTGGCTAAACAGAGCCCATCTGTCTCCTCCCCTCTTTCTTCTACCATGAATTATTAATTTTTAATAAGGACAGCTTAACATCTTCCTCCTGTCTCCTGTGGCGGGAGTTGGGATAGCATCTTTGGGAGAAATGTGAATGTTTCATTGTACTCGTATTGCACCCCCTCCCACTCTGTCACTACGTTACTCACTGTCCCCCCCGGCCTTAGAGGCTGGCCGGAGGTTGTGTGGTGGTCTCGGCCTGGGTGCGGGGGGGTTCGTAAATATCTCAAGAGCCGGGAGGCACATTTAAAAAATCCTCCCGACTCGTTCAGTAGGACACCTATGCTATCTAGGCACAGACTCGGGGCTGAGAAAAGGGACTGTTTGGAAGGGTGTGACTGTCTGTTTCCTCAGGGAGGTGGCTCTGCTGGCCCTGGCTGTCGCCTGTCTGCACCTGTTTGTCCAGAGCAACTGGACCGGACCCCCGGTCACCATCCATGTGGCTGACCTTCTGCCCCCAGCCCTGCTCGCTCAATTCACCGAGGTACTGCTTCACCCCGCACCTTTTGGGGTCATACCAATATCATCTTTAACATGTTTGGGAGAATGGTCCAATCATCCCAAAAATCATAACGCTATTTGGGATTTTCCATTGTCATCCTCCCTCTCTCTTGCTATTTACATCTATTCTGTTCTGTTCTCCTCGCTGACTTATAGCACAGCAGCTTTGAATACTTTATTTCCCTGCGATGTCCGACCATCAGTGCTTGGAAGAGATGCTTTAGATGAGTTCATTTGAAAAGTCTTCCGACCTTAGGGTAATGCAGCGGTGTGCACTTCAGGCGTGTGTGTGTGTGTGTGTCGGCGGGTTGCGAGGTATGATGAATGGCACAGACGAATGACCGCCCCCCCCACACACACACACGCACACACACATCCTCCTCCGCGCCCTTTGCTCTGGGTAATGAGGATGTATAGAGTCGCTGGAGGGAACAAGGGATTTGGGGGAGGAGCGATGGAGAAAGAAGACCCTCGTAATGAACCCCTCTCAGGGGTCCCAATTATGTGGAGAGAGAGGAGAGCACTTTGAACCGGCATCTGATGGAGAGCCCTGGTTGGTGGACGGAATCCCTCCATCACACCAGAGAAGAGACTGATTCTGCTGCCTGACAATTTTCCACTGTGGTGATTTATCGGTCTTGCTCTGTAAAATGACCCCCCTCTATAAACTCCTTTTTATATACTGGCTTTATGGGTGGCCTGAAATCCTGTGGTGAGTGATTCTGGATGAGGATGGCAGCCTTCCTAATGTTGCATTGACTGTGTCTCTTATGACCAATTAGCAAATCAGGTACTGATTGGTTGGAATTGGATTTCAAAGTAGTCAATGTTGATTGGTTGCCATTGAGCCTTACACTCCATGCCAGTCGTCCCTGCCAGTCGTAACGCTCCATCCCCCTCCCTTGTGCCAGCCCCAGGCCCTGACAGACGCCCTCCTGGACAGCCTGCTTCTGGATGGGGAGTCGGTCTACAGCCTGGTGGCCAACCCCTTCCTCCTGCTTCTGGTCAGGGTCCTACTGGTCAACTGCTCTTCTAAAATGGACAGCCTTCAGGTAAGCACTTGTTAAATCCCTCCCTCCCTCACTCACACTCTCTTTCTTTCTTTTGTCACACACACACACGTATCACCATCATGTCTCTCTCTCGCTTCCGCTCTCTCGCTCGGTCTGATTGTCTCCACTCGCGAGCTAATTCTGAGGCGGTTTAGTTCTGTGGAATACAAACAATTGAGATGTAGTGAATCATGGTTTCTGTAAATCTGTATGGGGCTCCTACTGTCGGTGGAACCAGAACCCCCAGAGTATATTATGTCGGTTGGTCGGTTGGTTGGACTTGAATGGAACTTCTTTCTTTCTGAGATAATTTCTTGTAGGAGACACGCACACTTTCATGTTCAGGGACGTCAAGCCCCCCCCCCATTTTAACACTCAGCCTTTAAAATGCAAATGAGTTGAAGGGAATTAATTGCGTCCAGCAATTTCATTGAGCATCGGGGAGTTTGGCTGACTTAACTCAAGGGCACAGTGTCCGTTGCCACACATCCACCCACCCACCTCCTTTCATCCTTCCACCTCCTTTGTTACCACCCGGCCCTTCCCTGTTCATCTTCATCCTTTCTTCCTCAGATGAGACTGGGAGGTGTGCTCGGGTGCACATGCTAGCTTGTTTGTATGTAGGCCGTGTGTGTGTGTGCGGGATGGTGTTCTGTGTGTGTGCACAGCCGTGCCGGGACTATCGATTCGGCGAGAGAAAGACAATTAATGCGCCATAAGGCTCCACGGGCCGGAGGACCGAAGGCTGGCGCGGGCAAACGAGACGGGACGCCGCCGCCGCTCACACGCAAATGAGCTCTCTACACGGTTCACTGCTCCTCGAAAAGTGCGCCCACGAGAGAGGGGGGGCGGAGGAGAGAAGCCCTTACATGGCTGGGAGCTGAGGGTTGGGGGTGGGGGGGGTGGGAGCTGCAAAGACGGAGTTGGCTCTTTCTATAGCTGGGTCAGCACTTCACTATAACACGGTGTAAAACGTGTATTTTTGGGGTTTCTTCTGGGGGGTTTTGTAGGTATGTGGTTGGTCCAGGTTGTTTGACATTTTTGTTGAGTACCTCACAATACAAACTGTCATGTACTTTGTGTGAGCCTCCCCGTTGTGCATTGTAAAGAAGCACTCACCGGGCCTTTTCCACTCCCAGCCTGTCCACTTACCTGCCCGCTCGCTCACTCTCATTCACTCACTCACTCACTCACTCACTCATACATTCTCATGAATGTATTCATTCATTCGCTCAAAACCACTCTCTTGTTCCTGTGCTTCTTATTTTGTATCATACTATACTGCTTCCCCATGTTCCTCGTGTGTGTGTGTGTGTGTGTGTGTAGCTGCTGCCGTGGTGGACCCTGCGCTATCTGAACGTCCACCAGCAGATCCTGGAGGAGCGCTCCCCTCAGCTACTCAACCTGGCTCACGGCTGCTTGGAGAGAGGTCAGTGGTCCGTGTGAGCACACACTCTCTCGCACACACACACACACACACACACGGGCACACAACATCTGTCACACACAGCCGTAGACCACTACCAGGGAGAGCTGCAGAACATACATGGTCTTTGGTCAGAGGGCACACAATAATTGAGCTGTCGTCTGTTACCAGGCAGGGGTAGTCCTGCATCATCCAACTCTAACCTCTTCCAACTATCCTTTTTGAAAACTGCCAAGTGGAAAGGGGTTGTCTCTCCACCTCCCCACACACACACACACACACACCTTGGCAGACCAGCGAGGTAGGCTGGCAGTGTCATTCTGTAAACACAACTTGAGGAGAGTTTAGATTTGGAGAGATGCAACCGTCTTCCCCAATGAGGCATGGCCCTTTTGACGGGCGGTGATGTCACGGCTGTGTTGTGGCAGGAGTCACAGCACTCTTGACAGGCACCGCCATGACATGCACGCCACCGCGACAGCTCTGTTGCTACAGTGACGGCTGTCTCGCTCCACAGACCAGCAGTGTCAGCTGATTACACGGTGTGTGTTTATGTGGACGAAAGTTGTCTCAAACAGTCTGATTTGCAGCTGTCCCTGTTTGTGCTGACCTGTGTACATAAAGGGTTTCTGTGTCACCTGCACAGACAAAGATATACTGTACGTTGTCCAGGCTTTAAGAGAAGCCACCGTCCCTTCCTCTGTGTCTCCCGGGGGCCCCAACAGCGTCCGTGTTGCTGGGTCAGCACGGCAGGGCTTAAGTGGACATCGCTCCTGTAAATTGGAGTCTTCTTTCATTTGCTTGTGCCCTCAGAGTGAAGGGTGGGCGGAAGAAGGCGTTGAGCCGCAGTTGCCGGGTAATTTTCCCTGACAATGTCAGGACTCCAGAAGGGCCCTCTTAAGGAAAAGCGAACTCCAAGGCCTACTGTCGTCTCTGATATTATCTGTTGTGCGCCACTACAGGTCCTGGTGAGGGCTGTGACTTCAATAGGTTGTTTCAATGCTAACAGATGGATACAATAAAAATCCATCCTTTTGTTTTAGTTCCATTATTTCTGCTCCCTCATGAATTACCAATGAAGGTTTAGTACTTAAAAACAAGCTTGTACAATTCCCCTGCATTCCTACTGAAGTGAAAGACGTTGGAATTTGGTTGTTTCTGTTGTCTTGCTGCTGGCTGGCTAGTTAGCCTCATCTAAGCTAGACAGGTGTTCTCACCGTGACAACCCAGTTTTCCCCTGACTCAGCGTTCTGTTTTTTTCCTCAGCCATTAGCATCCATGCTTCATTTGAGCCAGCCCGCCCCCCCACCTGCCACCCCCCACCCGATACCCCAATAGCTGCCATTTATTATCATCTTTCTCTCTCTCGCTGTCTTATCTTTCCCTGTTCTTCGTCTGTTTAGGGAGATTTGGAGCATAGACCCCTAAAATAGACTAGCATGGCATTTCGGAACACTAGTGGGGGAACTCACATCGACCTCCTTTTGTAGTGTCGTGTAATGTGATTATTTTTACTAAGCAATTCGCCCTTTTTATTACAGTTACATAATTACCAAGGTGTGTAAAAATCAACAATACTGATTGAAAGGTAGGAGATTCTTTTAAACGTTTTGTGCCAGTATTTGACTGAACAACATTTTATGTTCATTAGCTAAAATAATTGAAAGAGAACCTGTATTAAACAAAAGACATGCAGATAAGAATAAGCAACGATAATGTATCTGAAAGGAGAAGTAATCAGAGATGGGAGTAAAACGTACTAACATTGCAAGGCCAAACGAGTGGGGTCCTGTTTCAGCAGGGCAACAGTGACTGATCAGGCCCGGTGAAGCCAGGAGTCCACTGTCCGCGTTGATGTCCTTGTTGCACAGTTGGTCTCCTGGATAGTGGAGACGATGGTGGCGGGTTGTATGAAGGAAGAATCTCAGAGCAGCCGTCAGCCGCAGGAGGGGTGAGATGTCGCATATTGGAGCCTGAATCTGCCTTGTTTGGGGAGGCATACTTCAGAGCTGGAGCTGGTGATCTGCTTCAACAGCAGGGTTACAGACCAGGGTCTCGAAGAAGCATCCGGAGACCGGTTTCAGTGATGGAAACTGAAGAGCCGAGCCTAGAGGGCCTGAGACCAATCAGATGCCTGGGTCCTGAGAACAGAGTGCTTTGCGAAAAACAACTGAGGAAGTTGAAGACTTGGAAGAGCACGTTCAGATTTGATAGTGGGTTTTATATCTGACTTCTCCTCTTAGGAAGTGACTGATACTGCCTTTGTTTGAAGAATGAGTCAATTAAGATATCGTTTTTAAAAAGACTGTCTCAACTTGGAACAGAACTATATCAAACATGACATTTACAAGTGAAGGCATGGTTCAACGATATTACAATAGCATTTTTTAGGTAAGCATTATAAATGATAAATTCACATTATCGATATTATATTTATTGTAAATGCATTTCCCCCCCACCCACTCTGCACCTTTCTAGTATCCAAACAATAAGGTCAAGGACACCAGATCGGGTCCCGACCGATCGAGACTGTTGTCTGTGAAAGTGTGCCGTCTCGCAGGTCAAGATGTGTGAGGAACAAATATCTACCAATAGATCCTGCCACTGGCGTTTTGTTCATTTAATCAAATTTCCCACCAAATATTTAGGATTTCTCATCTTGGACTTAATCCTGAATTGCATGGTGTACTTTGTAAATCTACCCAAGAAATCTGAGGGGGAAAAAACCTGTCACAGGGAGATATTGTAGGAGAATGGCATACCAGGCCAATACCACACCGTATACAAGGTGACATCCCCTTTCCCCGGCGGACTCCCTGTGCAGAGCCCACCTTTGGTTCTCCCCTCTACCCAAACACGTTTATCGGAATGCAATCTTTAGAAAACTCAGCATGCATTCACCAGTCAGGGCCGATGCAGAAATCCTCACCGCCGTTTACTCCTGTAAATAGTTGTTTACGGTGAGATGATGTCTTTGTCCCTGAACAGGGCTTGTCGTGTGCCTCTTTGTTTTCAAGCTGTTCGACGGGACGCAATAGCTCCTATTTATTCCTGGGTACTAACTCTGGGCTTTGGTACATTGTGCGGGTACCGTACTTGCTTCTAGAATTATAGTCTAGGAAAAATGTGGGGTTAGTAAAAAAAAAAAAACACTGTAGAAATTCAGACTGAGAATTGGGTATGTGATGGATTTGGAGTATAAATGAAAATCCAAGGGGCAAGGCAATTTTTGTGTAGTTTTGTCTTGAGAAAAGTTGCTTAAAATGGATGATTAATTATTTACCTATTGATTTATTGCTACCTTCCAAAAGGGCCCTTAAGGATTTGACTTCATATCAGAGGCAAGTGTGGTATTGACATGTGGCATATTGATTACCTTCAGGAGTCCCTGAGGTATCAGTTTTAGTCAGGCCCAATCTAGAATACGCACATCAAATAATGATTACTTCTGGGAACAGACTATTTTATGTTTTAAGCTAGACGCAAGTTAAGAATAAAGATCTAAATGTTCCTCATTTATCTCAATTCCCTTACGATTAACTTGGTCTTGTCTCGATAATTTAGGATTGAAAAACACTTGGTGAAAAATATATCACTTCCAAGATATGCTACCTCAGAACCATTGAAGATTGATTTGTTCACTAATCAAACTGAAATGTAAAGACTTCAGTGAAGACATTGAAGAGGAGGAATAAAATGGAAGATGGAAAAATACAATAAAAGGAGGAATGTGTCACCTCACAAGTCATACTGTATATAACCACAGATTGATTGCATATTCTTATCAATGGGTTTCCATGTGGGCTGAAATTACACTGTACCCGATTAACTATTATCACTTTCTCATTTCTACTATGATACATCACTGAAGGCAGGTTCATCATAATGTAGTTACCCATGCAGTTGTTTTGGATTCAAGTGTTGTGGGCATTGCCTTAGCCTGTCTCTATCAGAGTTGTTGTGTGTGTGTGTGTTTTAGGAGGTGTGTGGTGTGTTCCCTCTTGTTTTGCCACCTTGTCTCTTGAGAGTATGTTTGGCTGTGTGTGTGTCACTTTCTACATAACAACCTGTATTTGCATGAGAACATGCAGGGCGCCCGCCTCAGTTGGCGCCCTGGCATTTCTCTGCACTCCTGTCTTCACCTGAGCACCCCCACCCCCGCCAGTGATTCATACTGAGGGGGTGTCTGGCAGGCTACAAGAAGGATACAGAGAAAAGGGGGGGGGGATAAGGGAGGGAGAAACGGAGGTAATTAGGATGGCGTTCTCTTTCTCTCTTGCTCTTTCTCTTCCAACCCTCCTCTCCTTCATTCCTTCCTCCCTCTACGGACGTGAGCTCCTGCCTGCCAGTGGCGTCGACTGTAGCCCACCTGTGTCAACCTGGTCTAATGACGCCATAGGAAACCAGCAGTGGAATGTTCTAGAAATGTCTGGATACCCTGTCAAGTGTTGCTCCATGCCTCTCCCTGCCCAGTCGAGAGGCTATGTGTGGGCATAAACTGGCAGGAGGAGGGATGTGTCTAAGATTGGGCACTGCCTGGCACCTATGCCAGTTTGATACACCCTCCGTCGCATTCCCTAGTAGGTCCGAAAAGTGAAACGAAGAACTCCATTTACTGACAGAAGGGTAAAGCAGACAGGAACACGTAAGGACAGGGAGAGATTTATTTTGGTGGGGGGGGGGGGGGGAGGCAGGAGTTACAGAGTTCTATTGTAGAAAGTTGGTATTTTACTGTATAATAATGCTGCAGTGAACCCCTTTTTAATTTAGGGACTTCATGATGATCATCTGTGTACGGTGGACATGTATTTACATATGCGAGAGTTGAGGCAAATCAAGCCTAATTAGCTCCTTGTTTGCATTTATTTCGCTACTGGTTTTATCTTTGTAATATATGGGGTTAAGCATGTTAAAATACAAAAATCTGAAACAAAAATATACATTGTTCCAACAGAGAAGGTAGTGCATTAGGTAGTTACCTAAGGATTGGGATTTATGCATTTGGAATGTAAATCTTAAAATGAGTACATTGGATTGAGGTCCACTGCACCTGTACTTTGAACCTCATGAATCCATCCATTCAGCCTTCCTGCATCCCATAAAGCAGGACCAGTTTGGTCCGTTTTTGGTCGGCTTTCCTCAATCCTCGTTCCGTTTTGTTTTTCAATTCCAATAGACTCCCCACTCTTACTGCTGGCTCCATCCTTCACGCTCAAGTTCACTGCAGTAATGAGCAACAAACACCAGAGAAACACAAGCGAAACATTTGCCACCGTATATATATATATATATATATATATATATTATATATGGGTGAATAATTGCCTTGATTAATTGGTTGAGCCAGTATATTGTTCTTCTGCACAATGGCTGGTTTTATCCCCCATAAACACACTCAAATCTCCCCAACATAGTGACACAGGGTCATTACTTGGTAGTTTACTAACTATCAGACAGTTCAAACATATTTAATTATTGTTGACCTCTAGTAGACTTATCATCAATTGCCCAATTTTTGCTTTTGTGTTAATGTGGGCCTGTGCAGGCATTAGGTGTGTGTGTGTGTGTGTTGTAGTTAACAGAGTGTGAAGAGTGAAAGGGCTCCATGGACCATGAACGAACACTCGGATCCATATTCTAGAGAGCAGCCAGAGAAATAGACCTTGCAGTCTCACTACTATGTAGGCGTGGTGTGTGCTGGTGTGGACAGCATGCAAGATGGAAAAGGGAGATTTCTACCAATCCGTTTTTTCCTCTCTCACTTGCCTACCTTCCAGTAGTGTGAGAAGGAACCTGTTCTTTTAGTTGTTTTGTTCTAGTCTTGTATGTGAACTGTAATATTAATAAATGTATTCATTCAACCTTGATGAGCCTTAGTAATACATCTCAAAGAGGAACGACTAAACATGCACTCAGTTCCACTCGTCGTCTTTTGCAGACTGACTAAGGACGTTTTGGTTTGAATATCGTACTGCATCACAAAGCTCTGTTTGGCCCTGTGAAGAAACGTGCCTACTCCAGATCCAAATAAGTCCTGGCGTTCCTGTAATGCAACAGCCCTGGTCACGACACGCTCCCCGCGGTGCGCTCCTCTTCTCTTTGTTTCCTCTGAGGTGACATTGGACAACGGCTCCTGCCCCTCCTCTCCTCTCTCGCCTCCCCCTCTCCATCCGTTCCTGTGCATGTCATCCTCTTTTGCTTCTGTCAAGGGACCAAGCGGCAGCCTCGCAGCCATGGCTCATCACTGAGTGTGAGGGGGGGGGTTCATATTTGTTAAACTACACACATGCATGAACACGGGCACGTCACAACAGAACATGGTGCTCGTGGTGTGAGAATCGCTGGCTGGCGGTGAAGGTGACACGGAGGCGTTAGGAGTAAATCTCATCCCTCGCAAGGAGACCACCCCCCACACCCCACCCCACCCCCTCGGACAAGCGCCTCATAAATGATGAATGCCTCCTCGTCATGAATTAAACACACGCTTTCTCATACACACCCCTTCACCTAGGATAGGAACCTGGGATAATCTCGTATGGCGGCCTTCAACAGGACCGAACTGATAATCAGATTGGACGAGCGGAGGGGAAGGACAAAGGCAGAATAGCACCTAGGCTCCTATCTCAACCTTCTCTTTGTCTTTTTAATGTGTCGCCTCAAGGTCTCTCTCGCTCGCACTGGTGATGCCCAGTGGACACTAAGAACAGCTTTTAAATGGGACCTTAGGTGGTGTTTAATCTCAGATGACATTAGCAATCACAATGTTTGTGATAGGTGTGTGTGTGTATGTCCATTCGATGACGAAGTGGGGATAATATATTAGTGGGTTATATGACTTCCCTGACCTTGTAGAAGCCTTTATCCCCAAAGTGATCCTCTCCAAGGGATTTCAAAGTAACACTATCAACTAGGGGGGAAAAAAATAACAATTTAACAGCCTACGTTACGACGTTGGTCATGGAACACATTTTCCTCTGCCACAGTGATGAAGTGCGAGTCCCTGTTTCTGGCCGGAGTCAACCGATGCCTGGCCATGCAGTTCCACCTGGAGTGTGGCTACACCAGC